>NC_066564.1:651256-706256 GCF_024679095.1 Eriocheir sinensis
TGTGTGTGTGTGTGTGTGTGTGTGTATGTATGTAAGTGTGTGTAGTTTTGCTTTTTCTATCTTCCTCCTTTTTTATTTGGGTTCCACTGGATATGTTTTTTTTCCTTGGTTTTCTCCACTTTTTTATATTATTGTTTTAGTCCCCCGTGGCAGTCTCGAATCATTTAGTTATTTTATCTTTTTTTGTGTGTGTGTGTTTGTAGTTTCACTTTTATATCTTCTATTTTTCACTTGGCTGTGTTTTATCATTTCTCCTTTACGCATTTTGATAATACTGTTTTGGTCCCCCGTGGCAGACTCGAATCATTTAGTTATTTTCATCTTATTTTTTGTGTATACGTTTGTAGTTTCGCTTTTATATCTTCTATTTTTTCACTTGGCTGTGTTTTATCATTTCTCCTTTACGCATTTTGATAATACTGTTTTGGTCCCCCGTGGCAGACTCGAATCATTTAGGTATTTTTTTCTTTTTCAATTTTTTTTGTGTATACGTTTGTAGTTTCGCTTTTATATCTTCTATGTTTTCACTTGGCTGTGTTTTTTTCTTTTCTACTGACGCATTTTGATAATATCGCTTTCATCTCGTGGTGTGTGTGGGCGCCTCCATTCACGTGGGTGTTGTTGTTTTCTTTATATTTTTACTTTTTTTCACACGCGCATGTCTGTTTTTTCTTTCATGTGTCCAAGCTTTTGTTTTCGTGGCTCGTTCCCCTCCTTTAGCCTCTCTCCCTTCCCCATTCCTCTTATCCTTTCACCCTTTTACGCCCTCCTTCCCTCCCTCTCTCTCTTCCTCTAGTACCCCCTCCCTTCCTCCCTTCCTCTCGTTTCCCAGGTTTTCCCTCCCTCCCTTCTCTCCCTTCCTCTAGTACCCCCTCCCTTCCTCCCTTCCTCTCGTTTCCCAGGTTTTCCCTCCCTCCCTTCTCTCCCTTCCTCTAGTACCCCCTCCCTTCCTCCTTTCCTCTCGTTTCCCAGGTTTTCCCTCCCTCCCTTCTCTCCCTTCCTCTCTCCCTCCCCTCCCCTCCTCTCCTCTCCCAGTCCTCCCCTCCTTCCCTCCCTCTCTCTCTTCCTCTAGTACTCCCTCTCTTCCTCCCCTCCTCTCCTCTCCCAGGCCTTCCCTCCCTCCTTTCCTCTCGTTTTCCCAGATCTTCCCTCCCTCCCTTCTCTCCCTTTCTCTCTCTCTCCCCTCCCCTCCTCTCCTCTCCCAGGCCTTCCCTCCCTCCCTCCCTCTCGTTTCCCAGGTCTTCCCTTCTCCCTTTCCTCAAGTACTCCCTCCTTCCCTTCCTCCCTCCTCCCTTCCTTCCCTCCCTCTGTCCTTTATCATCTCATCTTCTCCTCTTTCCTCTTTCCCTATAGTCCTTCAAGCTGTTTTTTTGGGTCTCCTCAAAGGATGTATTTTACGTCTTTCACCCCCTCCTACACTCTCCCTTTTTTTCTCTTCTTTTTCTTGTTTTTTTTCGCCTTCCTCGTTCTCTTTTTCATCTCCCGTTGCTCTCCCTCCTCCTCCTTCTTCTCCTCCTTTTCTCTCCTCTTCGCGTCCTTGCTTCTCCCCACTTCTCCCAATCCTCTTTCCCTCTCCCCTCCTCTTCCCTTCCTTCCCCTTCCTCCTTCCCTGCCCTTCCTCTTCCCTTTCCTGTTTTTCACTCTCTGCAATGTTGCCAATGTCCGTGTGTCTCTGTTCGTGTTCTTTTTTGTTCTTGTTTTACTTCTTCCTCCTCCTCCTCCTCCTCCTCCTCCTCTTCTTCTTATTAGTATTCCTCCCTCCTCTTTTTTCTCCTTTTCCTCTTCTTTTTCCTCCTTCGTCCATGTCTCTGTTTTTGTTCTTTTTGTTCTTTTTTTCTTTTCATCCTTGTTTTTCTCCCTCCTTCTCTTCTTATTATTAGTTTTTCTTTTCCTCTCCTCCTCCTCCTTCTCTTCTCTTCTTTTCTTTTCTTCCTCCTCCTCTTCCTCCTCCGTCCGTGTCTTCTTCTTCTTCTTCTGTTCTTGTTTTTCTTCTCTTCATATTAGTATTTCCCCCTCCTCCTCCCTCCTTCTCTTCCTTCTCCTTCTCCTCTTCCTCCTCTTCCTCCTTCTCTTCTTCTCGTTCGTTTTTGTCTTCTTCGTCTTCCTCTTCTTCGTCGGCGTCTTCTTCATGGTCTTCTTCTTCTTCTTCTTCTTCATCTTCATCTTGTTCTTGTTCTTGTTCTTCTTGTTCTTCTTCACCTTCTTCATCTTCTTCTTTTTCTTCTTGTTCTTGTTCTTGTTCTTCTTCTTCTTCGTCGTCGTCGTCGTCGTCTTTTTCATCATCTTCCTCCTCTTCTTCTTCTTCATCGTCTTCTTCCTCCCTCCCAGTCTTCCTCCTCCTCCTCTTCGACACCGTAACAAACCTCCGTGCAATCGGAATCCAATATAAAATTCTAAGGCAAGATTCATGGCTAAAAGTCTCTCGCAGGGGATTACGGAGACGTCCTCGATCTGCCGGCGAAGTACGGGACCTTAACGACCCTCGCGAGACCCCCGGGAAGCACTCGAGATCATCTATACTCTCTCTTCTACGTTGTCCATCAGTCTGACCTTTTGACCTTTTCTCTACTATGCATTGGCTCTCATTCTGACCTTTTCTTACATTTGCATGAACCTAAAGAAACACTCATTAGAACCCGACTGATCTCCTTTTTTTGGCCTTTGGTAGTAGGTGATGTTGAGGACCGGAAGCGCTTGAGAAGACCAACCTTGACCTTTCCCTTTCTCTTTGTCTTCAGGTCGCACTTCGCAAAACACGCTCCGACAAAGACCACAAGAATGACGGAGAGGGAGAGGCAGGGAGAGACAAGAGAAACACAAAGAAGAGGAGAGAGACAAGAGGGAGAGACAAGAGAGATACAGAGAGAGAGCGGCTTCATGTGGCGGGCAGAGCGGCCAAGAGGTAGGTCGTTTGATATGCTCAGGCCAGTTGGGATTTGTTTGTTTTCCCTCAATGCATACAGTGGACCTGGGCTGACCAATCGCCTGTGTTCTCGGCTGTGTCTGTTCCTCTGGGTGAGACGCGATTGGCTGTGTGTCTGTCTGTCTGTGCTGCAGCGAATCATTGATAGGAGGGAAGGAGATGGATAAGGAAGGAACAAGAAGGAAGGGGAGAAACGAGATGCGTAAGAAGAGGAAGATGTGAATAAAGAGAAGCAGGAGGAGGAGAAGGAAGGAAGGAAGGAAGGAAGGAAGGAAGGAAGGGATTGCAAACGGTAGTAAGTAGGAAGGTTTTTATAGATGATTAAAACAACAATAGAAATAAGAGTGTTTTAATAGGGCAGGAACAAGAGGCGTAGGAAGAGGAAGGAGCGAATAAGGAGGAGGAGGAAGAGAAGGAAAAAGAGGAGGAGGAGGAGGAGGAGGACGAGGAGGAGGCAGGTATAAACGAAGTGTGAGGTTTCTGTAGTACGAAAACTTGCATACTTTACGACATTTCGCTAAGGAGGGACGATTTGGTGGGGCGAACACACACACACACACACGCACACACGCACACGCACACGGACACACACAACAACAACTTTCCCCATAATCATTGAAGTACCATTTCCAACGCTCTCGATCGCCACACTGTAAGCCTTATTTACGCGTCCCTGCTCCCCCTCGCCTCGCCTCGCTTCGCCTCATCAAAACACCAACAGAGGGCGGGAGGGAGGCTCGAGGTGGTGGTCTCCTTCGGACAAAGAGTCATATTCTTAAACACTTCGGCGGCCAAACTAACCTGATTGACAAAGCTTTCCTTGGAGTGTTGAACCTTTCCCTGGGTAGTTTTGTGACCGCGGTGGTTGTTTGACCCTTCTGCTTTTTTTCCCTTTTTTTTTTTTACAGCAAAGGAGACAGCTCAAGGGCACACAAAAAAAGAAACAATGATATATTTCTTTTTACAACAAGATATATCCCTGAACCCTGAACCAATGAAAAACACTCGTCAGAACCGGAATGATCACCTTTCGGGCCCTCGGAAATAGTTATGAAGGGTGGAAGGGTCTCTAAACACCAACCATTGAATATGTCCCAGATTTTCCGCTCCTTTTATCGACTCCTCTTTTCCCTGTACCACAAAAAGCACTCATTACAACCTTCCTTGGAAATAGTTATGAGAGGGTGGAAGGGTCTCAGAACACCAACCACTGAACATGTCCCAGATTTTTCTCATCTTTTATCTACTCTAAATCAGTCTTTCTAGTTTCCTCTTTTCTTCTCCTTCTTCTTCTTCTCTGCCTTATTAATCCCTGTTGGGGTCGGCCGCTCTTGTATGTTATCGCCTGTAACTTCTGTCTTGCGCGTCCTGTTCTAGTCTAGTTTCCTCTTTACCCTGTACCACAAAAAGCACTCATTAGAACCTTACTGATCCACTTTCGGGCCTTTGAGAATAGTTAATACGAGAGGTGGATGCGTCTGAGTATACTAACCGATATTTCTCAGCCCTTCCTTACTTCTATTCTCCCTCTAAAATACTCTCTCTAGTTAGTTGGGAGGGTAGTCGGGGAGGCGAAGCACGTTAATCTAGTTCATTCACGCCTCTTTTGCGCCATTTGTCTTCCCCGCGCCAGCCACTCATTACCAGCTCCACTAACACCACCACAGCGCAGGGAAAGAACAAGAAGAGGAAAAAAACAAACAAAAAAAGTAATCTCATCACCACCATCATCACCACCTACACTAACACCACAGCGCAAGGTAAAGAAGAGGAAAAGAAAAAAAAGGGAAAATAAGAAAGCCTCACCACCACAGAGCAGGAAATGAACATGAGGAGAAGGGAAAAAAAAGAAGGAAAATATCAACATCAACACCTACATCAACACCAAAGAGCAGGAAAAGAGAGGAAAATAGAGGAAAATAGAAAGCCTCACCACCACCACCACATAGCTAAGAAAATAGCAAAAAGGGAAAAAAATAGAAAGTCTCCCCTCACACCATCACCACCACCACCACCACAGCGCACAGAAAAGAACAAGAAGGGAAGAGAAAGAAAAAAAAAATAGAGTCAACATCTACATTATCAATCTACCGCGCGCAGGAAAAGAGCAAGGGAGGGAGGGGGAAGAAAAGAGAAAGTAAATATTATTCGCGTTATTATCAATCCGGCGCGAAGGAAAACCGTCCTTGGCGCATGCAGGTAAGCGGGCCTGAGTTATTCGTTGTTTACCGGACAAACACGCGCGGCTATTTATCGCGCGGGGCCAAACACGGCGGGTTCTTCATCACGGCGGCCACAGGGAAAGGTTTGCGGGCCATCACCACCACCATCACCACCATCACCACCACGGCAATCACCACCACTATTATTCTCATCACCACAATCATCACCGTCTCTTCTTTTCTTTCTTTTTCTTCATTTTTTCGTCTCTTCCTTTTTTTCCTCTCTCTCTCTCTCTCTCTCTCTCTCTCTCTCTCTCTCTCTCTCTCTCTCTCTCTCTCTCTCTCTCTCTCTCTCTCTCTCTCTCTCTCTCTCCTTCTCTCTCTCTCTCTCTCTCTCTCTCTCTCTCTCTCTCTCTCTCTCTCTCTCTCTCTCTCTCTCTCTCTCTCTCTCTCTCTCTCTCTCTCTCTCTCTCTCTCTCTCTCTCTCTCTCTCTCTCTCTCTCTCTCTCTCTCTCTCTCTCTCTCTCTCATCTCCTCCTGTTTTTCCCCTTTTATTATCATCTTTTTTCTTTCTCCTTCCTTCTCTCTCCCCCTCATTTTTTTCCGTCCTTCTCTTTCTTTCCTTTTTTCCCTTCCCTTTCTCCCTCATTAGTTACTTTCCTTATTATCTATCACCACCATCACCGTCACCATCATCACCACCATCACCACCACCGCCACCACCACTAAAACCATCACCTCCCATCACTTCCTTCTGCCGTCATCACCACTACCAACATCGCCTATCACCACTATCTGTGCCTTCTCTCACCACCGCTTTTCATCACCACAACCACCATCATCACCGTCACCATCATCACCTTCCACCACATCACCACACTCTCCCTTCATCACCACCTCATCCACCACCACCACTAGTATTGCAAAGGTGATGACAGCGCCAGGTGGGACTTCCATTAGCTGAATCATTACGTGCATCACCACCACCACCACCAACCACCACCACCACCACCACCACCACCACCACCACCACCACACCACCACCACCACCACCACTACCACCACCACAAACACTACCACAACCACCACCACCATACCACCACCACCACCACCACCACCACAAACACTACCACACCCACCACCACCACCACCACCACCAACCACCACCATTAATATTTTGTGTAATCGGTTTTAATTGTCTGATTCCTCTCTCTCCTTCCTTCCTTCCTTCCTTCCTTTCCTTTCTTCTTTCTTTCTTTCTTTCTTTCTTTCCTTCCTTCCTTCCTTTCTATCTTTCTTTCTTTCTTTCTTTCTTTCTTTCTTCCTCTCCTGTACTTCCGTTTTTCTTCTTTTGCTTCCTCCTTCCCTTCTCCCTCTCTCTCTCTTTATCTTCCTCTCCCTTCCATCCCTATCTCCTTCCTTCCTTCCTTCCTCTCCTATATATCCGTTTCTCCTTTTCTGCTTCCTCCTTCCCTTCTCCCTCTCTCTCTCTTTATCTTCCTCTCCCTTCCATCCCTCTCTCCTTCCTTCCTTCCTTCCTCTCCTATATATCCGTTTCTCCTTTTCTGCTTCCTTCTTCCCTTCTCCCTCTCTCTCTCTTTATCTTCCTCTCCCTTTCTCTCCCAGTCTTCGTTTCATTTATGTGTTTCTCTGTCTTCTTTCTTTCTATCTCTCATTTTCTTCCCCATTATCCCTTTGCTTCCCTCAGTACCTCTTCTCTCTCTCTCTCTCTCTCTCTCTCTCTCTCTCTCTCTCTCTCTCTCTCTCTCTCTCTCTCTCTCTCTCTCTCTCTCTCTCTCTCTCTCTCTCTCTTCCTTCCTTCTCTCTCTTTCCTTCCTTTCCTTCTTTCTCATTCCTTCCTTCCTTCTCTTCTTCTTCTTCTTAGTATCTCTCTTTTATTCCTTCCCTTCAACTTTTTTTTGCTTCCTTCCTTTTTTTTTCTCCTTTCCTCCTACCCTCAAATTTTCCCCTTCTCTCCCTTTTTTCCCTTCTTTCCTTCTTTCTTTCTTTTCTTCCCTTTCTCCCTCAGTAATTCCTCCTTCTCTTTTTCCCTTTTTATTCCCTCCCTTCTTTTTTCTTTCCTTCCTTCTTCCCTTTCTTAATTTTTCCTTTTTCCTCCATATTTCCTTCTTTCTTCTCGTTTTCCCTCATTAATTCCTTTCCTTATTCCCCTTTCTTTCCTTCCCTTTCTTCTTTTTTCCACTCTCTCTCTCTCTCTCTCTCTCTCTCTCTCTCTCTCTCTCTCTCTCTCTCTCTCTCCATGACATATTGCGGTTTCTGGGAAGGGGAGCTTAACACACACACACACACACACACACACACACACACACACACACACACACACACACACACACACACACACACACAGGCTTATTTATTCGTTCACTTTTCTTCTTTTTTTTTCTTTTTTTGGGTGGCTGAAAAAAATGCTGCTCCATTTTTTGTTGTTGACCAAATACACTTTTTTTTTTTTCTGGGCTAAGTATTCAGTGTTTTGCTATTTTTTTTTCTGCACGTGTTTCTTTTTTTTCAATTCAATGGTTTCAATTTTTTCTTCGTTTTTTTTATTCAATGTCTTCAATTTTTTTTTTCGTTTTTTTATTCAATGTTTTTAAGGTGTTTTTTTTAATGTACATCTTTTTATTTGCTTGCTTTTCATCCCCTTCCTTCCTTCCTTCCTTCCCCGACCTGTACTCTAATCCACCTATTTTTCACCTGCATGATGAGGCCGCGGTGGTAGAGGTGGAGGTGGTGGTGGTGGTGGCAGTGATGATGGTGCTGGACATTTTCACATTACGACAAAGAGGAGGAGGAGGAGGAGGAGGAAGAGGAAGAGGAAGAGGAAGAGGAAGGGGAGGATAAGTAGAAGAAGAGGGGATAGGATTACGATCTTGTGAAGTGTTGGTTAGAAGTCTTCTTTACTATGTGTGTGTGTGTGTGTGTGTGTGTGTGTGTGTGTGTGTGTGTGTGCGTGTGTGTGTGTGTGTAGGTAGCGGCCTTTTAATGATATATAAACGGAAGGTGAAGAATAAGCAGGAAGGTTGTATTTGGAAAGGAAGGAAGGGATGAAGGAAGGAAGGAAGGAAGGAAGGTTAGGGTACAATATGGACCGAAGGGGTAAACAGAAAGGTAGGCAGGTAGGCAGGTAGGTAGGTAAGAGGAGGAAGTTGTTTTGGGTTGCGGGGGAGGGAGGGAGTGAGGCAGGTAAAGGAGGGGAAGGGAGCGGGATCAATGTGGTGAGGTCGAGGGCGGTGGAACACTTTGCTTTCAAAATCACACCGGCATACAAGCGCCTCGTGTGCTCACCTTAAAGAGGGCTTCAAAATCAATGCAGGTGAGGGTGAGGCAAGCGAAGGGAAGGTGTGGGAAGGCGAGGACAACTGGGGTAGAAAAAGCAAGGGACGCAGGGAACGAGGGCCTAGGTTTGGTTAGGTTAGGTTAGGTTAGGTTAGATTCAATGCGGGTGAAGATGAGCCAAGCGAAGGGAAGGTGGGGGAAGGCGAGGACAACTGGGGTAGAAAAAGCAAGGGACGTATTGAACAAGGGCCTGGGTTTGGTTAGGTTAAGTTAGGTTAGGTTAGGTTAGGTTAGATTCAATGTGGGTGAAGGTGAGCCAAGCGAAGGGAAGGTGTGGGAAGGCGAGGACAACTGGGGTAGAAAAAGCAAGGGACGCAGGGAACGAGGGCCTAGGTTTGGTTAGGTTAGGTTAGGTTAGATTCAATACAGATGAGGGTGGGCCAAACTGTGAACGCAATGGGAAGGTGAGGGAAGGCGAGGGCAGTCAGGGTACAAAAAGGAAGAGATTCAGGCATGTTAAGATAGGTTGAGCTAGGTTAGGTTAGGTTCATTGCAAGTTAGGGTGGGCCAGGCGAGGGGAAGGTGAGAAGGGAGGGCTTGGAAAGGTGTGGGAAGGTCAGGACAGCTAGGGTAGAAAGAGCAAGGGATCCAGGTAACGAAAGCACTTGTTAGGTTAGGTTCAGTGCAGGTGAGGGTGGGCGAGAAGGGAAAGTGAGGGAGGGCTCCGAAAGGTGTGGGAAGGTGAAGGGGAAAGAGAGCAAGGGATCCATGGAAACGAGAGGATGTAGATAACCATTGGAGGGTGAGGGCGGTGAGGGGAGGGGCTTTTATGCGTGGGGGAAGGTCGAGAGGGGTGAAGCCGCCGCATGAGAAAGAGCAATGGGTTTCGAGGGGGAAGGAAGGAAGGAAGAATGATAAGGGTACAGGTGAAGAAGGGTGCGTGTGTAGAGGTGTTGCGGCAGGTGAGGCAAAGGTACCAGGCTGAGATGTGGTAGAAAGGGGGAAAGGGAACAGCTTATAGGGGAGGGAAAGCTAGAAAGGAAGGGAACAGGTGAAGGAAAGGTACCAGGCTGAGATGTGGTAGAAAGGGGGAAAGGGAACAGCTTTAAGGGGAGAGAAATGCTAGGAAGGAAGGGAACAGGTGGGGCAAAGGTACCAGGTTATGAGGTAAGGTAGAAAGGGGGAAATGAAACAGCTTATAGGGGAGGAGAAAGCTAGGAAGGAAGGGAACAGGTGAGGCAAAGGTACCAGGTTGTGAGGTAAGGTAGAAAGGGGGAAAGGAAACAGCTTATAGGGGAGGGAAAACTAGAAAGGAAGGGAACAGGTGAAGGAAAGGTACCAGGTTGTGAGATGTGGTAGAAAGGGGGAAAGGGAACAGCTTATAGGGGAGGAGAAAGCTAGGAAGGAAGGGAACAGGTGAAGGAAAGGTACCAGGTTGTGAGATGTGGTAGAAAGGGGGAAAGGGAACATCTTATAGGGGAGAGAAATGCTAGGAAGGAAGGAAAGGTGAAGGAAAGGTACCAGGTTATGAGGTAAGGTAGAAAGGGGGAAAGGAAACAGTTATATAGGGGAAAGAAATGTTAGGAAAAGGGTAATGGAACAGGTGAATACAAGGCAGCAGATTGTGAGATATGAGAGAAAGGGGAAAGGAAAAGGAACATCAGAAAGGGAGAGTAAAAGGAACAGGTGTAAGAGAGCAGGTGAGGAGGAGCAGCAGGTAGGTTTAAAGGGGCAACTGACGTAATAGGAAGGGCAGGGAACATGTGTAAAGTAACAGATGAAGAGAGTGAGGTGAGGTAGGCTTAAAGGTGTGAGGACAGGCCAGGAGGAGGAGCGGAGGGGACAGGTGTGTTAAGGTGACAGTCGAGTGAGATATTTGATTACAGGTGGCTCGCGCGGACACCTGGGAGAGGGAGCGAGGCAAGATGCATTACAGAGTGTCCAGGTGAATTGATGGCGACACATGACCATTCTTCTTCGGGTGAATAATGTTTCCTTAAAAAAAAAAGAATATGTGAAATGAATAAATGAAAAATTCGCCTTAATAATTAGAATATTGAAGAAATTCGTGAAGGTTAGATTCATTGTATTTTGTGTCAGAGGAAAACTTCGACAGGAGATTGATTCACGCCAGACAAATAACATGTGAACTAGTACATTAAACGAAATGAAATAAATGAAGCTCTTAATTAGAATGTCCAAGGAATTCGAGGTAAGATTCATTGCATTTTGCGTCAGAGGAAAACTTCGACAGGAGATGATTCACTCCAGACAAGTAACGTGTGAACTAATACATTACACGAAATTAAACCAATAAATATGAAATAAAGTGAATAAATATATGAAAAACTAGCCTTGATTAGAATGTCCAAGGAATTCGAGATTAGATTCATTACAGCTTGCGTCAGAGGAAAGCTCGACAGAAGATCAATTCACGCCAGACAAATAACGTGAAAATAAATTATATAGATAAATGTAAAATGAAATTAATGAATATATGATAAACTCGCCAAGGAATTCAAGGTAAGATTAATTGCATTTTGTGTCAGAGGAAAAGGGCGACAGGAGATTGATTCATTGCAGGCAAATAACGTGTAAAATAGAATGAAAAAAAAGAAAACATCAAAGGAACGACCGAGACAAGCAAGCAACTCCCTTTTCTAATGATTTATCGACCCGCGCCATTATGCGATAGTGACCTAATTGATCTCTTGCATCAATAAAGGCGCGTCTTGTAAGGAGTGTGAGAGAGGGGCAGACTCTTATGTATTTACGAGCCATCTTGGAGAAAGAAGAAAAAGAAATATTAAAAAGAAGAAAAGAGAAAAGGAAAACACAAAAAAGAAAAAGAAGGAAAAGAAAAAAGAAGAGAAAAAAAACAAGAAAAAGAAAAGAAAAAAGAGAAAAAAAGGAAGAAGAAAACAGCAGAAAAGAAGAAAAAGAGAAAAAAGAAAACAAAGAAAAAGAAAACACAAAAGGAAGAAAAAAAGAAAAAAGAAAACAAGAATAAAAAAAATAAAAAAAGAAAAGAAAAATGAAAAAAAAAGAAAACAAAGAATACAACAAAAAGAAAAAAAAGAAAGAAAAGTAAATCAAAAAAGAAAAGAGAGGAAAAAAAAAGAAAACTGCAACAACATGGGAAAACTTTTGACATAAATTTAAGTTCGGAATATCTTAGTGCGCGGTATAAATAGTTTAGCGAGGAACCCGAGTCGCAGGTAAAGGAGGTGAAGGCAGAGAGAGACGGCACTCAGGGGCGGCCAGATAGATAGATAGATAGAGAGAGAGAGAGAGAGAGAGAGAGAGAGAGAGAGAGAGAGAGAGAGAGAGAGAGAGAGAGAGAGAGAGAGAGAGAGAGAGAGACACAAAAAGAGACATAGAGAGAGAGAGAGAGAGAGAGAGAGAGAGAGAGAAGAGTAATGAAGAAAGAGTGGAGAGAGTGAGTGAGACAGACAGACAGACAGACAGAGAGACAGACAGACAGACACAAAAACCAAGAGACTGAGAGAGAGAGAGAGAGGGAGACTAAGAGTGGATAAAATGAGAAAGGGGAGAAAGATGAACGTGGATTGAAAATAGAATGAGGAAGAGAAAAAAAGAAGAACCCAGAAACTCATATTCATTAACAAGACGTGGCCAGAGAAGATGGAAAGAGAGTAACCTATAACAAAACAAAAAGGAGGGAAAAATAAACGTGGATTAGAAATAAAGGGTAAAAAAAGAGGAAACAAACAGTAAATGAAACCCGGTAACAAAACGAGGCCTCAGAAGGTGTTGGGAGAGAAGCCGCTAATGAAGGAGGGAGAGAGAGGGAAGAGGAGAGGGGAGAGAGAGGCGAGGAGACGAGGGCCGGGGAAGGTAGACTGCGCCCAAACAATGAAAAGTTGACGGTGGAGAAGTGAAGGGTTAAACGGGAGCATTGGAGGGAAGGGAAGTGCTGTGGTGGGTGACAGGTAGATTGGAGAGGAGGAGGAGTATGATGATGATGATGATGATGACGAGGAGGAGGAGGAGGAGGAGGAGGAGGAGGAGACCCTTCAGGCTATCGTAACGACGCCTCAGTAACCTCTTTTTCAGCCCCAGAGTGTGAAAGACATCTCGAATCCGTGCGTCCTGTATGTGTGTGTGTGTGTGTGTGTGTGTGTGTGTGTGTGTGTGTGTGTGTGTGTGTGTGTGTGTGTGTGTGTGTGTGTGTGTGTGTGTGTGTGTGTGTGTGTGTGTGTGTGTGTGTGTGTCTCCTTCCTTCCCACACAGTCTTTTCTCTCATCACGTGGAAAGAAAAGGAGGCCTGAGATACCTTGCACAGCTCTGGGTGGCAGGAGCTTCACACCTCACTAGAGACGGTGAAATGGAGAGAGAGAGAGAGAGAGAGAGAGAGAGAGAGAGAGAGAGAGAGAGAGAGAGAGAGAGAGAGAGAGAGAGAGAGAGAGAGAGAGAGAGAGAGAGAGAGAGAGAGAGAGAGAGAGAGAGAGAGAGAGAGAGAGAGAGAGAGAGAGAGAGAGAGAGAGAGAGAGAGAGAGAGAGAGAGAGAGAGAGAGAGAGAGAGAGAGAGAGAGAGAGAGAGAGAGAGAGAGAGAGAGAGAGAAGCTAGAAAGGAAGGAAGGAAGGAGGGGGATTATTTCCTCACGCTACAGTGGTCCTTCAATGCCTCCAGTGTTAATAGGAGGCGGAAAGAGAGGCAGGTGAAGAGGGAGCCTCGTTAGGTAATGGGAAGAGGGAGCCGAGAGAGAGGGAGAGTGTTAGTGAGAGAGGCAAAGAGAGGAGGAGGGCGCGTACCAAAAGGGGAAAGAAGAGTCGAATTGAAAATGAGTATGAAGGAATAAGAAAAATATAATAAGCTTTGGAGAAGAGGAAGAGAGAGAAGAGAGTGAGAGGGAGGAAGGAAGTGAGAGTGATTTATTATTTAGGAAGGAGGAATGCGTGAAAGGGAGAGAAAAGCCGGAGAGAAAATGAGAAGAGAGGATGAGAGAAAGTGAGGAGAAAATGAGATGGAGAAGAAGAGAGTAAGTGGGAGAGTGTTAGAGAGAGAGAGAGAGAGAGAGAGAGAGAGAGAGAGAGAGAGAGAGAGAGAGAGAGAGAGAGAGAGAGAGAGAGAGAGAGAATAAGGGAAAATAATAAGGCTGAAGAAAGAGGAGAATGAGGGCAGGAGAGGAAGCTGCAGAGGAAGGAAGGAAGGAAGGAAGGAAGGAAGGAAGGAAGGAATGCAGCGAAGAATTTACGAGATGATGATGAGAAGGAGGAAGAGGATAGTTGAGGGAGAAAAAAGATATATTCATTTTTTGTCTCTCTTCTTCCCCCGTCTTCCTGCCTTCTAGCCTCACTGCAGTTTTTTTCTAATTTTTCTTTTCCTCTTCTCTCTCTCTCTCTCTCTCTCTCTCTCTCTCTCTCTCTCCTGCTGTGCCTCTCGTCTTCTCCTTCTCGTCGTTTTCCTTCTTGTTTTCGTCCGCGGCTTTTCTCTATTTTTACTTCTCCATGTTTTCCGTGTTCTTGTTGTTCATGTTCTTCTCTTTCCTCCTCCTCCTCCTCCTCCTCCTCCTCCTCCTCCTGCACCTTTTCCTCCTCGTCCTCCTCCTCCTCCTGCACCTTTTCCTCCTCGTCCTCCTCCAAAAGATTTAAATATTTTTTTTCATCGTTCTCACTGTAACATTGTCTTTTGTTTTGCTTCATGGCGGGGATCTTTTCTTCGTTGCGTTTCATTGTGCAAGGCATAAGCTGTTTTTGTTTGTGCTTTATATATAGATATATATATTTATATATATATATATATATATATATATATATATATATCTATATATAAATTTCTTTTCCCTTTTCTTTCTCTCCTGGTCAACTTTTCTCGCCAAACACACTTAAAGTTTGGTTTATGACGTCATTATTTTCTCATTATCTGGGAAAGTTCCTGCGGCTGTGCTAGGGTTGGGTTGCCGCGCCGCGGTACAGCCTCAGGGCCGGGGTGGCTGACACGCCTCACGCGCCGCTTCCTGCCGACGAGTTATTCCGACATAATTGCTTTGTGCTGTGCGTGTGTTTGTATCTGTTTAATTGTGTGCGCTTCACGTGCTGTTTTTTGTGTGTTGTGTGTGTGTGTGTGTATGGGTGTGCGTTAGTGCATGTGCTTGCGCTCTCGCGCGCTGTGTGTGTGTCTGTGTGTGTGTGTGTATGTGTGTGTGTGTGTGTGTGTGTGTGTGTGTGTGTGTGTGTGTGTGTGTGTGTGAGTGTGGGCTGGCGACTCTTCCGTTAACGTTTTATAAATGTCTCACCCGCGTGCAGTGCAACACACACATGCAGCATCAGTGTGTGACAAAACAATCACTTAATAT
This sequence comes from Eriocheir sinensis, assembly GCF_024679095.1. Classification (NCBI taxonomy): domain Eukaryota; kingdom Metazoa; phylum Arthropoda; class Malacostraca; order Decapoda; family Varunidae; genus Eriocheir; species Eriocheir sinensis. Next base: position 665,959 of record NC_066564.1, read on the forward strand.
TCTTTCTGGCCATAATGAAACACGTTATAATAACACAGCCAGTATTCGAACCGCATTGTGCGGCGTCTTATGCTACGGCTTTTCTTTAACTCGTCCTGCTGTGGCTGTGTCACCACACTCTGACCCTGGACAGAGTTAAGTCTCAGCGGCGCCCCGTCGAGTCAGGGCTGGGCGAGGCGTCGGGAGCCTCTCATCCTTAAACTCCGTATGGGCGAGGCAGCGGGAGACATAAAGGGGTTTTAATACAGGCTAGATTTTCCAATAATTTTTATTGCATTGGATTATGTAAATCTACGGAGTTTAAACTTCGAAAAGTCCTTTGATTTACTGATGGGCCTTACTCTCCTACCCTGAAGGCACTGTACTGCGCCTTGAAAGCGTGCAGACAGCATTAGGATTTGTCCATAATTGTAAGTAAATGAAACGATTTATTGTGAAAGTTTTCCTATCATTAATTGGGCCAAACCTTGACTACGTCGTTTAACTTTGAGAAAGACACTGGGTTTCCACAGTCTTAGCCAATGCTAGTTACATATGTGTGAACAAACTGGCCATACAGGAAAAAATATTAATGAGCTTAATTCATCTGTTAGAAATTCCACTTATACGGCAAGAACTGTCCGAGGCAGGTAAACAGGTGATCGGAACCATCAAGGGCGAGGATGAGGAAATAATAGAGAAAATCTGGTTTAATGAAATGGTAATGAAATAAACCAAACAGTCATGTGGTTTGTGCAAAAATATGATTAAGAATTCCGATGTTTCAAGTCAAACATAATAGACAATGGCACATATGTTGCCAGTTTTCAGAAACTGTCATGTACAGGCTGAGTGGGCGTTGTAGCTTTTCTTATATACTTACGTTGAAACCTTGTGTAACTTTGTATATTCATTTACTCGCATGTTTGCTGGGCCGCCGCTAAAATGGAGAATATAGTGCGTGGTTATGTTGCTGAAGGAGTGTTTGCGTCGGGCGGCGGGTGAGGAGCAGGCGGCGGCGGGGGGCGGGGACGAAGGCAGTATAGCAGGGGATTGTGTCCACGCGCGCCCTGTTAACCCTCGCCTAGGATTCTGATACACGCCCACTCGTAAACCAGGCGAGAGTAGTGGTTGCCCTGCTCAGAAAATGCCCGGGTGGTAGTTTACGAGAATTATCTTTTACAGAACTTGCATGAAATATTGCCGAGGGCGGAGGCAGGACCGTAACTCAAGGCGCGGAAAGTTAAAGACACACAGACGCGTCGCCACAAACTTATTACACTTTTTGTCTTGTGGAACCGTGGGCTGCCTCGCCAGGACGGGTTTTTCTGCCGGCGCTGGCGAGGGCTGATGGGACTTGGAGGGAACTCGAACGGGAAGTCGCTCTCTCCGTTAACTGTGAATAAGAAACGCGCTTGAAATAGATGACGTAAAGCGGAACTGAAGTGCAAGTATTTCCTCCCTTGGCACCTGACGCTTGAGGTTCGCAGTGCAGCAGTAAATAAAAAAAAAAAAAAAACACAAAAATAAAAGTTTTGCGCGTCTGAATTTGAAAGCAGTTTAATAATTTGTTCCAAGGTGAAGGAAGAACAGGTATAGAAAACGAAGGCGGGGAATGGAAGACGAGGAGGAGAAAATGAAGAAAGGAGGAGGACGAGGAGGAATACATAGGAGGAGGAGGAAGGAATCTAGAAATCAGTTTATTTTTGCTTGACATTCCATCCTAAGTGTAAACTCTGTGATGATACTTGATGGTTACTAGTGATGAACTGTCCCTTGTAACGTTATCTTTCTATTCTTGTTCTTCTTTTTCATCCACTCCTTCGTCTAATACATTTTTTACTTGAATTTCTAACCGTGTGTAAATTATGTGACGCTGAATTACTTGATGGTTGATAATATGGTAATAATAATAATGGTGATAATATGGTCAATACATTTTTTGCTTGATGGTGAATTACTTGATGGTTGTTAGTGATGAATCTTCCTTTTTTTACCATTATTTTTCTACACTTGTTCTTCTTCTTTTACATCCCCTGCTTCCTCTAATACATATTTTGCTTGAATTTCTAACCGTGTGCAAATTGCTTGATGGTGAATTACTTGATGGATTGTCCCTTTTTAACATAATTTTTCTAGTCTTGTTCTTCTTTTTCATCCACTGCTTCGTTTAATTCATTTTTACCTGAATTTCTATCCTAAGTGTAAATTACGTGAGAGTACAGGTGGTTGTTAGTGATGGAATGGTTGTTTTTTTCCGTCATCTTTATTCTTGTTCTTTTTTTTATATATACTTTCAACCACTGCATCGTTTAATTAATTTCCGCTTTTTGTTCCTCTTTTGCAACATCCTCGTACCCACTGTTTCGTCTAATGCATTTCTTTCTTCTCATAAGTCCTTTCAACCACTGCATCGTTTAACTAATTTTTGCTTCCCGTTCTTCTTTTTCAACATCCCTTTACCCAATATTTCGTCTTATCCATTTCTTTCTTCTTTCATATCCTTTCAACCGCTGCATCATTTAATTCATTTTTGCTTTTCGTTTTTCTTTTGCATCCTTTTCCTCAATGTTCCGTCTAATACATTTCTTTCTTCTTTCATATCCTTTCAGCCACTGCATCGTTTAATTCATATCCGCTCTTCGTTTTTCTTTTACAACATCCTCGTAAGCAATGTTTCGTCTAATGCATTTCTTTCTTCTCATAAGTCCTTTCAACCACTGCATCGTTTAACTATTTTTTCCTTCCCGTTCTTCTTTTACAACCTTTTCCTCAATGTTCCGTCTAATACATTCTTTTCCCTGAACTTCAATCGTGAGTGTAAATTACTTAACGGTGCCGATGGTTATTATTACTACAATATCCTTTTTAACCATCATTCTATCCTTGTCCTTCAGTTTTATCATTCTTTTCGTTTTAATACATTTTTGCCTGAATTTCTACCCGCGTGTAAATTGCCTGATCGTATCGCCGCCGCCGCCACCAACGCCGCCGCCTCCTACCTCCTGGATTTAGCGCCTCATCCGTGGGTGTAAGTCGCGCTTGTCACCTTGTTTATGATCCCGAGTGAGCGCAAGCATCTTAGCGCCGCGTCGAGCCCAGCGGGGAGGGGATAAACACCACCAAATTACATACAATAAATGTTCGTATATTTCGGCCGCGCGCAGGCGAGGGTGAGACGCAGGTACAGCGTTGCCAGACTATCGTACTCTGCCTCTTATGTTTGCCGATTTCCGACCCCAAAACTGCTTTCAACACCCAAATAACTGCTTTTATATATGATTATCGTTTAAATGGTTAATTATCGGTGTTTCTTGGCAACAGTTATGGGCCAGAAACAGATGAATACGCGGCTTTGAGTACGATAATCTGGCAACCGTGCGCAGGTGTTACGAGGATAAAGTAAATTGTCGTTAATATCTATGTTTACGGAGTGAGGGAGGGAGTAACGGAGGAGGAGGAGGAGGAGGAGTAAGGAAGGGCACTCACCTGTTATTTATTGGCTAAGAATACGCAGGTGTTTCGTGGATAAAGTAAATTGCCGTTAATATCTATGTTTACGGAGTGAGGGAGGGAGCGACGGCGGGAAGAGAGGCAAGGAGGAGGAGGAGTAGGAGGAGGAGTAAGGAAGGGCACTCACCTGTTATTTATTGGCTAAGAATACGCAGGTGTTTCGTGGATAAAGTAAATTGCCGTTAATATCTATGTTTACGGAGTGAGGGAGGGAGTGACGGCGGGAAGAGAGGCAAGGAGGAGGAGGAGGAGGAGGAGGAGGAGTAAGGAAGGGCACTCTCCTGTTATTTATTGGCGTAGAAACAATTTAAACTACTAAGAATGCGGCTTATGGAAGTGAGCCAAGTTCGCTGATACAAACTCTTCATAAAAATTTTGCCTGGCAGGGGAAGACGGTGGTGGTGGTGGTGGTGGTATCCCTCGTCCCCCTCCTTCGGCCTCCTCTTCTTCCTCTTCTCCTCCTTTTCCATTCTTCCTTTCTTCCTTTTCCTCCTTCTCTTCCTCGCCTTCCCTTCTCCTATATACTCCTGCACTCGTCTTCCTCCTCTCCCCTTCTTTCTTTTCTCCTCCTCTTCCAACCTTCTTTTCTTCCTCTTCCTCCTTCTCTTCCTCGCCTTCGCTTCCTCTATACTCCTGCACTTGTTCCTCTTCCTTTGCCCTCCTTCATCCTGTTCTCCTCTTCTTCCTTTTCTCCTCCTCTTCCATCCTTCCTTTCTTCCTTTCCTCCTTCTCTTCCACCCTGTCTTAGTTTCCCTATTCTTGCCCCTGCTTTTGCCTCTGCCCCTTCTCCTGCTTCCTCTTCTATTCCTTCGTTTCCTCCTCCTCCTCCTATTCCTCTGCTTCTCCCTTCTCTTTCCCCTCTTATTCCTCCTCCTCCTCCTCCTTCCTTCGTTTCCTCTTCTTTTTCTCTCCTATCTCTTCGTTTCCTCCTTCTCCTATTCCTCTGCTTTTCCTCTTTTTCCTACTTCTCCGTTTTCTCCTTCTCCTTCTCCTCCTCCTCTTCTTCTTTTTCCCTATTCCTCTTACTCCTCATAGTCCTTTGCTTGTCACTTCTTCTCTTCCTTTGCTTTTTACTTCTCCCTTTGTTTCCGCCTCCTCCTCCTCCTCACTTCTTCTCTTCCTTTGCTTCTCACTTCTCCTCTTACATTGTTTCCTCCTCCTCCTCCTTCTTCTCCTCCTCCCAAAAGAATGAGAGTGAGCGAGCAGAGTCTAGTGGATGTAGTTCAGGGGAGACCAAGACAAAATGCACGGAAGAGATAGGCTCAACGGGGATTAAAGGGACACGCTAGGAAATGCCAGACGGTGACGCAAAGGAGTGAGAACAGCAGGGAGAGCACCACCAGCACGAGGCCTGGAGTATATGGGTCAGTGAGAGATGCCAGAGACGTGTTTGTTAGTGCGTTATGGAGATCGCCGCTTTATGGAGAAATGAAAAAAGAGAATGGACGAAACGGAACATGAAACAGGGATGGGAGGAGGAGGAGGAGGAATAAAAAGTGCGGAGATACATAGTCGAAACGGAGAAAGAAGAAACTGAGGGCCAAGACGGAGGGGATAGGTAGATAGAAAGAGAGAAAGAGATCGCCGCTTTATGGAGATGGCCGCAGTTGGTTTGTTGTCGTAGTCTTGAACTTGGAAAGACGAGAACGATGAATGAAAACATGTGAGGAAGGAAGGCTGAAGAGAGTGTGACAGGGACAGACAGGAACAGACAGGGACAGACAGGGAAAGACAGGGGTAGACAGGGACAGACAGGGACAGACAGGGAAAGACATGGACAGACAGGGAAAGACAGGGACAGACAGGGACAGACAGGGAAAGACAGGGGTAGACAGGGACAAACAGGAAAAGACATGGACAGACAGGGAAAGACATGGACAGACAGGGACAGACAGGGACAGACAGGGACAGACAGGGAAAGACAGGGACAGACAGGGAAAGACATGGACAGACAGGGAAAGACATGGACAGACAGGGAAAGACATGGACAGACAGGGAAAGACAGGGACAGACAGGGAAAGACAGGGGTAGACAGGGACAGACAGGGACAGACAGGGGTAGACAGGGACAGACAGGGAAAGACAGGGACAGACAGGGAAAGACAGGGACAGACAGGGACAGACAGGGACAGACAGGGACAGACAGGGAAAGACAGGGGCAGACAGGGACACACACACACACACACACACACACACACACACACACACACACACACACACACACACACACACACACAGAGATAAACAGATAGACCAAGATAAAAATAGACAGACAGACACACACACAGGCACAGACAAAGAGAACAGACAGAGACAGACACAATAAATAGGGAGTCTCCAGAAGCTGTCCACTATATAGAACAAAAAGATAATGCAGACTCTCTCCTTCCTGCCCAAGGAGGAGGAGGAGGAGGAGGAGGAGAAGGATTGATAAGATGATTCTGTCTAGCGAGGAAGGAGAGGAGTCTTGAAGTGTCCCTCTGAGCTCTTCCTCTCCCACCAACCGCCCAGCATCCAATCTCTCGTTTGTCAGTCACTTCAGGATGGTAGAGACCTCCCCCAGCTTCCCCCTTTCCTCCCCCCTGTTTCTCTCCCCTTGCCCTCTCTGTCTTCCCCCCTGCCTTTCCCCAATGCCTTCCCCACCTGCCTCCCCAACAATTTCCCCTCCACCTCCCCAGCTGACCACTCTTCCGTCTTCCTCCGTTAGTCTGTTCGTAACCAAACACGTCCTCTTAATGCAGTAGTGTGTGGCCTCTGGTTCCCCGGGTTGCATCAGCTGACACCCTCCTTTGACCCCCGCCTCCTCCCCTCCCTCCCCCACCAACCACCACCACCACCACCACCAACAACAACAACAGCCCACCGCAGACTCAGCTCAAGGGAACGGTGAGTGAGGTTTAGCTTTGAAGTTCATCTCCTTGCATATTTCTTTTTCAAGTTTTGTGTTTTCTTGTTTTATCTCCGTGCCGTGTGTGTGTGTGTGTGTGTGTGTGTGTGTGTGTGTGTGTGTGTGTGTGTGTGTGTGTGTGTGTTTCTGATGGTGTTGCTTCCTCTGTGGGTTATTGTTTTTCTTTGTGTTTCATCATTTTTTCGTAGAGTTGATGCTGTTTTTTTTTTTCTGAGAGCGCACGATTCTTTTTTTCTCCTTTCCAGTTTTTCCCATCCCCGCATTTCGTGGTCCTCCTCTTTCTTTCTCTGTTTCTCCTCTTTCTCCTCTTTCCCTTCCTTCTCTCCTTCCACTCTTTATCCCCGCATTTCGTGTTCCTTCTCTTCCTTTCTCTGTTTCTCCTCTTTCTCCTCTTTCCCTTCCTTCTCTCCTTCCACTCTTCATCCCCGCATTTCGTGTTTCTCCTCTTGCTTTCTCTGTTTCTCCTCTTTCTCCTCTTTCCCTTCCTTCTCTCCTTCCATTCTTCATCCCCGCATCTCGTGTTTCTGCTCTTCCTTTCTCTGTTTCTATCTACCTCTCCGTCTTGGGCCTCCTTTTCTATCTCCATTTCTGCTTTGTATCTCCGCACTGTTTTTCATGTATTTTTTCTCTCTCCCTCGCTCTGATTACACGCTCTCTGTGGAGGTGACTGGTTGCGGTGGAGGTGGTGGTGTTTTTGCTGGGTTCTCTGTTCTCCATTACCTGCCTCGCTTGCCCTGTTTCCCCTCGGTGCTGTGCTCGCTAACTCCGCGGCTTTTTAATTACTCGTGGCTCAGTCCCTCGGTGGATCCCGCGGCACCCTGCTACACCCTTCCTCCTCCTCCTCCCTCCCCTGTTATTCCTCACCCTTGTCATCGTCCTCCATCCTCGTCATTGTCGTTATCTTCCTCTTCATCCTCATCGTCGCCTTCGTCACCCTTTTTCTCCTTGTTCTCGTTCTCTGCATTCTCTTTCATCTTTGGTCTCTTTGTGTGGACGCTGAGGTCCCTTCAAACATGTGGCGAGGTTACCTGCTTTGGTCATCTCCTCCTCCTCCTCCTCCTCCTCCTCCTCGTCTTCATCGTCGTCTTCGTCATCCTTTTCCGCTTCGTCCTCGTCCTCTTCATCCTCTTTCATCTGTGGTCTCTTTGTTTGGGCGCTGAGGTCCCTTGAAACTAGTGCTTTGGTCATCTCCTCCTCCTCCTCTTTCTCCTCCTCCTCCTCCTCCTCCTCTTCCCTCATGGCTGTTGACTCCCAGACTAGGCGATGCACGAGTGTTTGTTCCCTCACACAACGCTGTAAACATCTGGTTCGTGTGTGTTGACGGCGGGCACACAAGAGGGCTGGTGTGTTTATCTCGCCCTCTGCCATCCTGCGCCTCCACCTCCACCTCGCTCGCTTTCTTCGTGTTCTCCCTGCCACTCCTTCTCATCTTTGCCTTTCGTGTTAGTCCTCTTTCCCTCTCTCTGTTTCTAGTCATTCTGTTTCATGTTCAGTTTCGGCCATTTCAACTTTCTCTTCGCTTTTCCCATTTCTCATTTCTCCACTTTTTCATTCATTTTTGCTTTCTCTGTTTCAGCCATTCGCTACCGCCTATATTTTCTTTCCTCTCTGCGGCTTTCGCTTTCCTTTTCTCTAATATTTTCTTTTGCTATTTAGTGTTGAATCCCAAGTTAGTTATTTTTTCCTATTCTGTCCTTTTTCACCCGTTTCTCAAGTCTTTTCTTTTGTTATTTATTATTTAGTCCCAGGTTAGTTATTTTTCCCTTTTCTGTCCCTTTTCGCTCTCCGTCTCTTTTCCCTTTTCTCGACTATCCACTGCTTTCCACTGTCCTTATTTTCATTGTGTTTTCCTCTCTACATATTTTCTCCTCACTTTCCTTGTCTCACTTTCCCTTCATCTTTCTCTCCTACACTCACCTTTACCTTTTTCCTCCACTATCCACTTCTCTCTGCTCATTTTCCTTATTTCGTTTTCCTCTCTACATCTTTTCCTCATCTTTTCTTTCCTCATTTTCCTTTCATCTTTCCATCTTCCCCTTGACAATCTTTCCCTCTTAACACTTGACCGTCTTTCATATCCTCCTCTTCTCATGTCTTTTCCTCCTCCTCCTCCACCTCCTCCTCCTCCTCTTCCTCCTCCTCTCTTTCATTCACTGTCTTTTCCCGTTGCTTCACGTTGTTTGTTCATGAGCTTTACACATTTTCTTTTTTCATCCTTTACAATATTCTTCCACATCCTTTAATATCTCCCACCTCATATCCCTTTGCTTGCGTCCCCCCTCAACCCCCCCCCTCTCTCTCTCTCTCTCTCTCTCTCTCTCTCTCTCTCTCTCTCTCTCCGCAATCTTGTTTACCTGGCTTGGAAGTGAGAGAGAGAGAGAGAGAGATAGAGAGAGTGGGAGACGTGTTTTTCTGCCTCCCGTTTTCTTTCAGCGTAGAAAACGGAGTCGTACGTGGCGCTGTTGGTTGTATATTTTTTGTTTGCCCTCAGAGATTCATTATATATATAAAAAAAAAATACTCATCGTTACATTGCGCGTCTATACGGATTGCATTTTTTTTTTCCATTTCGTTTTTTTCTTCTATATTTCGTTTCACCTTTGAAGTTCTCTCTCTTTGGAAGCGCTTGCATAGATCGTGTGTCCAGAAGAATAGTCGGTATAGGCTGCCACAGAGAGCGTTCAAAGCCTCGCCAGCATCATTATCAAAAACCTCCAATTACCGCGATGTGTGTGGGGCTGCGGAGGAAGGGAAGGGAAGGGAAGGGAAAGGAATGGAAAGGAAAGGAAGGGAAAGGAAGGGAAGGGAAGAGAAGGGAAAGGAAAGGAAAGGAAGGGAAAGGAAGGGAAGGGAAGGGAAGGGAAAGGAAAGGAAAGGAAGGGAAAGGAAGGGAAGGGAAGGGAAAGGAAAGGAAAGGAAAGGAAAGGAAGGGAAAGGAAAGGAAAGGAAAGGAAAGGAAAGGAAAGGAAAGGAAGGGAAAGGAAGGGAAAGGAAGGGAAAGGAAGGGAAAGGGAAGGGAAGGGAAGAGAAGGGAAGAAGTAACGGCTGTGTTTATCCTTTCCTAGTCTTTTTTTTGCCGATGAAGTGGGAGAGATAGAAAGAGGAGGTAAATAGATGGATAGAGGTTGATAGATAGAGAAGGAGATGGACTGGGAAATACCTGGGAATAGCCTGGGAGATAGATTGAGAGATAGAGATAGAGTGGAAGATAGAGAGACAGAGAGGAATAGAGATAGATAGATAGATAGACAGATATAGTCAGACAAAATATTATACAGAAATAGACAGATATAGAGTGAGATAGACAGAGAGACAGATAGACAGACAAAAATAGACAGAAAGACAGAGATAGGCAGAGATAGACAGGGAGGCATAGATAGACAAATATAGATAAATAAATTAACAGAGACATACAGATAGACAGAGATACATGAATGGACAGATAGGGATAGAGAAAGGTAGATAGATAGGTTGATACATAGATAGATGGATAGATAAATAGATATAGGTAGATAGATAAATAGATAGATAGAGGAAGGGAGAAAGGGGGCGAGATATTAAGCGTATACACAAAAATATTCGGGATTCGATTTGCCGTAAGTGTTTAAAAAATAGTTATATTGAAATTGTTTTGTGTTACGTTTTGTTGGAATTTGATTACACACACACACACACACACACACACACACACACACACACACACACACACACACACACACACACACACACACGCACACACACACACACACACACGCACACACATTGTCAAGCGAATTAAGGGTGACTTTATTGGACACTGAGCATGAGCTGACGAGATAGATACATTCTCATAAAGGGCTATATCAGAGAGAGAGAGAGAGAGAGAGACAGACAGAGACAGAGACAGACAGAGACACAGACAGACAGAGACAGACACAGACAGACACAGACAGAGACAGACAGACAGACAGACAGAGACAGACAGAGACATACAGACAAAGACAGACAGACAGACAGAGACAGACAGAGACATACATACAGAGACAGAGACAGAGACAGAGAGAGAGATATCAGCGGGGTCGTGCGTACGTGTGCACGGATCAAGAGTTATACTCCAATAATCCGGGCCAGGAAAGTTCATTCTTCCGAGGCTTCAAGGGGCGGAGTTTATGAAGCTTCGTTCCAAGGAATTCCGAGGGTCTTGAATCACATTCCGGCGCCCCGGTGGCAGCGAGGGGAGCTACTTCCTTTTAACCCCTTCACTGCGGATTTCCTACAAGAAGACATCACAAAGCTACAGGAATGGAACAAAAAGTGGCTGCTATAATTCAAGGAAGAAAAAAAAACCATATGGGAAACACTCCACTATCCACCACAGAGACAGAGAAAGACCTGGGACTATATGTTACCAGGCTACCAGTGTAAGCCAAATCCGTGCCAATCGCAGCGGACGGGATAAGCACAGAGACGAGTGTTACCTGGAGTTATCGGCGAGGTGATAATTTTTGTCCGATCTAATCACTGTTATTTGGTTTTCATATTTCATTTAATGGGAAAAAATATTGTATCAGTTTTTTCATTTCCTTTTATGTTGCAAATCATATGTCTGGAAATTGGCAAGCTCATTCGATGCCCTGATGAGAATTGTTGTGTCCGCCGCCGTTGGGACCCGTGACATTTCTTACTTTGTCATTTCACTGAGAAACAAAAGCGCGGCGGGGTTTTCGAGAGTAATATGATGGCCTTCTTGTCATCACAGTGAAGACGAACATTGTGCTTCCCGCTACTCCAGAGCGAGAGAAGATTATGTGCCTTGCGTGTTCCTGCGAGGCACTGCTTGGAAATGACTGTTCTTGGGAATGACTTAACTGGGTAGCTGCGGGGATCATGTTTCTTAAAGGCCCCTCTAAGCGAGAAAAATGAGAAAAAATCATCACTCACGTAAACCATTTCGTAATATATATCAACGCATTTGTGATCAGTTTATGAATCATCTGTTTTTTTGGGGTTATATCGTTGCAAAAATTTGGCCCGTCGCTGGTACCGGGTTAAATCAGTACACCAATTTAAGAGAGCAAGCATTTTCAAGATGTTTGGTGTATATCACGTTGTAGGTTTTGAATAAATGAAAGGATGAAGGAGGAGATAGAGAAATAAGGTGATACGAAAAGAAAAGGAAGTACCGAAGAAGGAAATGAAGGACGCCGAAGAATGAATGAGGAAAGTAAGGAATTGATTGAAGAGGATTTTTTTTTTAAGGGGAACTAAATTGTTATTCCATCTCTATTTCTTTTACTTGCTACTAATACTTTCTACTACAGCTTATTACTTCTTTCTACTACTACTTTCTACTTTTACTTTCTACTACAACTTTCTACTATTATTTTATTGTACTTTTTCTTTCATCATTTTCTTCTTCTAATTTCTACTACGACTTTCTACTTTTACTTTCTACCACAACTTTCTACTGCCATTTTCTACCACTACTTTCTACCACTTCTTTCTACCACTAATTTCTACTACTACTTTCTACTTTTACTTTCTACTACAACTTTCTACTGGCATTTTCTACCACTATTTTCTACCACTAATTTCTACTACTATTACTGTGTCTACTAATACTTTCTGTCACTACTTTTTGCCATTACTCTTATAATACTACTTTCTATTTCTACTTTCTTCCTTTTCTATTTTTACTACTACCACCAATTTCCTCTTCTACATTCTTCCCTCACTTAAAAAAAAAAAAAGAAATGTCTGGCTCATAATTGGTGTACAAATAGTCGTAGGTTTATTAAGAGCAACAACACCACATCGGCACTATATAAATTCCTGTATTCCGACGATATGGAGACTCGAATTCCTGGGGTCCTGAGAGAAGTATAAATGGAATGTGGCGGTCGCGACCCGTCATCGTCCAGCCAACCCTTGAGGCGAAAGGCTCCTCCGGTAAATGGTGGGAGAGTGGAGGGAGTGGAGGAGGAGGAGGAGGAGAAAGAACGTTTGAAAGGAAAGAAAGGAAAGTGTTGAATGGGGGTTGGAGGGAGGGAGGAGAGAGGAGGAACGGGTGAGTGAGAAGGAGGAGAAGTGTCGGATGCAGAGGAAAGAAGATGAGGAGAATTAAGAGAGGAGAAAGAAGGTTTTGGAAGGAAGAGAAAGGATTTGGAAGCAAAGAAAAGGAACTGTTGAATAATTGGGAGGGTTGGAGGGGACATGGAGAGAGGAGGAGGATGAGAAACGTCGGATGCAGAGGAAAGAAGATGGGGAAAATAAAGAGAAGAGAAAGAAGGTTTTGGAGGAGGAAAAGAAAGTGTTGAAGGGGGGAGGGAGAGGAGAGGCAGATCTGGGTTAGAATGATGAGAAATATCGAATGCAGAGGAAAAAGGAAAATGGAAAAATAGACAGAAAGAAGGAAAAAAGGTTTGGCATGTAATATTAGTGTTGAGGACGTCTGAATGGAATGGAAAGGGAAGGAAAGTGGAGGAGGAGCAAAGCGAGTTAGGGGAAGAAGAAACTTTGGGAATGGAGTAAAAGAAACTTGAATGGTGGAGGAAGGGAGAGAAACGTGAGAGCTGAGGAACTTGTAAATACTGAAGGGAAATGGAAGGAATAGAAAGGAAACTCGAAAGCAAGAGAGAGAAAAAGGAAACAGGAGATTGAGAGAGAGAGAAAGTTTGGGTGAAGGAAGCATGGCAGACAAAAAAAAGTAGAAGAGATAAAAAAGCCAGAATGGAATGCAGAAAAGATGGTTGCAGGAAATTAGAGGAGAGGAAGAAAAGGAAGGAAAGTGGAAAATGAGCAAAAAGTTAGAAGGACCGTCGGGAAATGGATGGAAATAAGAACTGAGTGCTGGAGGGATAGAAAGGAACATGCGAGCTGAGAAACTTGTGAATATTGAAGGAAAACTGAAGGAAAATAAAAGACGAAACAGAGAAACAAGTCAGAAAAATAAGAAAAAGGAAACATAAGAGATTGAGGGGGGGAAAAAAAAGGTGTGGGTGAAGGAAGCAGATAAGATAAAGTAGGAGAGATAAAGAAAAAAAAAAGAGAAAGAAAAGGAAAGGTTGGGATTTGAGGGAGAGAAAATGTGCGTGTGAAGAATGCAGATAAGATAAAATAAGGGAGATAGAGAAGGGAAAATGAAGCACACACACACACACACACACACACACACACACACACACACACACACACACACACACACACACACACACACACACACACACACACACACACACACACACAGGAGCTAAGTGCAAGAAATTGGAGGGGAGGGAAGGAGAGAAAGCCGGATGCAATAAGGCCGAGGATAATGAGTGAGTTATTGATGGGCGGAGGAAATTCGATCATGAAGGACAACAAAAGGGAGGAAAGGAGGGAGGGAAGGAGGGAAGGAGGGAGAGAAAGTGGAAGTAGCTGGATGGAGGATGGATGGAAGGAAGGAAAGTCTCATCACTCAAACTTCAAAAAAACAAAAAGAACAAAAATATTAGGTCACTCATATTAATACTGCCATCAACACCACCTCCATCCTCCATCAACTCCACCTTTACCACTGTCCCTTTCACTACCACACCACCAATACCATCAACAACCCTTCCTCTTCCACCTCTTCAACACCCTTTCTCATCCATCCTTTCCCTCTTTACACTACAACCACACCACCAATTCCATCACCAGCCCTTCCTCTTCCACCTCCTCAACACCCTTTCTCCTCCACCATTACCCCCTCCACACCACAAACACACCACCACTACCATCACCACCCCTTCCTGTACCACCTCTACCCTTATCCCAATCCCTTCCACCACTCTTTCCATCCCACCATCTCCCCTCCACCCTCTCCAAGCCACCATCACCACCATACCCCCCTTTTCACACCACCAGCACACCACAACCACACCACCCTCTATCTCCACATCCACCTCTGAAAACATTATGGCCCAGAGAGAGCAGCAGCAGCCGAGGTAACGAGCCGAGAGGACCAGCATCAGGCGCGGCAACGGGAAGCACGAGACCGAGACGGAGAACCACGCAAACTTTTCTCCCGCGATTCTGTGTCGACAAACCCTTCCTTGAAATTAGACTCTACCCGACGCTTGGACTGGACGGCGGACTGAGGGATTGGGGAGGGATTAGGGGTGGACTGGGAAGAGTTGCGAAGTTGAATGATGGATTGGGAACGATAGGAGGGTAGACTGGTGGATTGGGGAAGGATTGAGGGTAGACTAGGGGACATGGGAGGATTGGAGGCTAGACCGATGGATTGTGGAAAAATTGAGGACTAGAAAGGTGGATAGGGAATGGATTAGAGAGGGGTAGGGTAGATTTGTGGATTAGGGAAGGTTGAACGGTGGGTTGATGGATTGGGGAGGGTTGGGGAATAGATTGGAGGAATGGAGAGGGTAAAAAGATGGGCAGGGGGATTGGGGAGGGATTGGGGTGGACTGGTGGATTGGGGAAGGATTGGGAGTGGACTGGTGGACTGGGGAGAGTTGGAGGCTATTCTAGTGGATTTGGGAGGGTTGGGGAATGGATTAGAGAGGGTTGGGGTAGATTTGTGGATTAGGGAAGGTTGAACGGTGTGTTGATGGATTGGGGAGGATTGGGGAATAGATTGGTGGAATGGAGAGGGTAAAAAGATGGGCAGGGGGATTGGGGGTGGACTGGTGGATTGGGGAAGGATTGGGGTGGACTGGGGAGAGGTGGAGGCTATTCTAGTGGATTTGGAAGGGTTGGAGAGTGTTTACTCCACCAGTCAATAGAAGTATACGCTGGTGTGTGCGTTGCCTCGCCCACCCTACCCCGCCATCCTTAGGGACCCTCGCGGCAAGGCTCCAGGCAGTCCACTTTCCCACACCAACAACGTCCCGCCAGAAGCCATCGATTTGCCAAGTCACGACACCATGCTGGCACACCCTTGCCCCTCTCCACACAGGATTGTCTCGGTGCAACTCTGTACAGTAACAACCCAATGAGCAGGGTCGCCTGGGGTTCGTGCCACATGCCCGTAATGATGGAGTTTGCGTTCACGGACCAGGCAGGTAATAGGTCTCGATTCAGGCGTACGGAGTAATCGCCGGTTTGACACAGTTATTCCAGCAAGGTATCAATCCGTCTCTTCAAGTCACTATTCAGTGCCTATGTCTCACAGCCACTTAGTAAGACAGGGAACACAAGGCTCTGGAACTAGTCCTTTTGCGAAGGTACTGAGAACGCCTTATACTCGTGCTGATCGAGTCCATCATACCGAAGGCCAAACCAATCATCTGTAAGACATTTTGAGACCCGCCGCTGCCCTACGCTACCAACGTGTGCAATATTTCCCAAGATCTCCATGTCCTCGCCACACGCACGAACAGATTCTACCGTTTTATCTGGTAAACTTCCAAACGAAATCTGAAGTCACAAAAACTTCACCGCCTCGTGCAGCGACTCGAGAGTGATCGCCAGAACCTGCAGCGACTCTGCGAGGATTATTGTATCATCGACAAAAACAAGTTCAGCGACCTTGCTTACCGAACTTTTTTCTTTACCACCGAACTTGTATCTGCCAATAGGTGCTCCACAATGCCTGGTTCCCAACTTTGCCCACTGTCAAATCCATACTACTGTTGAGAAGTGATGGGGCAAGGACGCAGCCCGGGCTTATGCGTATTCACAGGAGGAGGCCAGATAGTCCCCTCCCACCCATTTTTCACACTGCACTTAGCTCGGGCATGCAGGCCACTCAATAGGTCAACGATCCTTGCAGAAAGAGAATGGAGTTGAAGGAGATCCCAAAGTGCCTCGCAATCCCCTGACTCGAACACTTACTTGGGAAAGAACTGAAGGATAAAATAATGATATACTTGTGGCTTTTTGAAGACTGACAGACTGATGGACTGGAGAATGACTGCCAGATAGCCCGGTGGATTAGCGAAGACTGGGGGATGGATTGGGGGATAAGGGACGCTATTGGATATACTGGAGGATTAGGAAAGATTGGAGGATTGACTAGTGGATTAGGAAAGACTGGGGGATGGATTGGGGGATAAGGGACGCTATAGGATATACTGGAGGATTAGGAAAGATTGGAGGATTGACTAGTGGATTAGGAAAGACTGGGGGATGGATTGGGGGATAAGGGACGCTATAGGAAAAACTGGAGGATTAGGAAAGATTGGAGGATTGACTAGTGGATTAGGAAAGACTGGGGGATGGATTGGGGGATAAGGGACGCTATAGGATATACTGGAGGATTAGGAAAGATTGGAGGATTGACTAGTGGATTAGGAAAGACTGGGGGATGGATTGGGGATAGGGACGATATAGGATATACTGGAGGATTAGGAATGATTGGAGGATTGACTAGTGGATTAGGAAAGACTGGGGGATGGATTGGGGGATAAGGGACGCTATAGGAAAAAGGAGGAGGGAAAGGAGGAAAGATTGGGATTGTGACTAGGAAATTAGAGGGGGATGGGGGGGGGGACGGGATAAGGATAGGATGGCTATAGGAAAGATTGGAGGATTGACTAGTGGATTAGGAAAGACTGGGGGATGGATTGGGGGATAAGGGACGCTATAGGATATACTGGAGGATTAGGAAAGATTGGAGGATTGACTAGTGGATCAGGGAAGATTGGGGGATAGACTGAGGGATTAGGAAGGATTAGAGACGAGGCTGGTTAACGGGAGCAGAGTTAGTGATCGGACTTTGCATGGGAAGGGTAACTGCTGAATGGAATAATTGAATAGGTCACTACCACCACCACCACCACCACCACTGCCACCACCACCATCATTCCCCACCACCACCACCACCGCCGCCGCCGCCGCCGCCAATTTAGCGCTGAACCGACAAAAGCAACAGTAGGAAAATCGGTCGCGAGATAAGCGTGTGTGTAATTAACGCATTCATATCTCAGCTGTCCCGGGCCCTGCAACGAGAGAGAGAGATAACGGACGGAAAGATGATGGGAAGGAAACGGCGGAAAAGGTGAATGGAAACACACAAACACACACACACACACATACACACAGATTACTCTCTCTCTCTCTCTCTCTCTCTCTCTCTCTCTCTCTCTCTCTCTCTCTCTCTCTCTCTCTCTCTCTCTCTCTCCTGACACACACTAACCTTCCCGTAACGCGTTCCACCCTCCCTCCTTAGTTTCACCTCCCTTCTCTCCCTCCCTCCTTCCCTCCCTTCCTCCCTCCCCCTCCATTTCTTCTCTCTAGTGAGCCTTTTCATCCCCTCTGAAGGCGGCCATTTACGAGGTTTATTTGTCCTGGGAAACCATAATTCAAAGGGAACGAGCTTTTAATTTTACTCCGAGGCTCCGTCTGGTAAAAATAGCCGTGAGGTATTTTTGTGAGTGTCTCGTATACCTCTGTGCTCCTGTTTTTGTCTCGCTCTCATTCTCTCTCTCTTGGTCTCATCCTTTCTCTCTCTTTCTCTGTCTGTCTATCTTTCTCCTTCTCTCTCATTGTTTGTCTCTCGCGTTCTCTCTCCTGCTTTCTCTTTCTCTCATTCTCTCTTGCTTCCTCTTTCTATCTCTCTCTCTCCTCTCATTGTCTGGTTCACATTCTCTCTCTCTCTCTCTCTCTCTCTTTCTCTCTCTCTCTCTCTCTCTCTCTCTCTCTCTCTCTCTCTCTCTCTCTCTCTCTCTCTCTCTCTCTCTCTCTCTCTCTCTCTCTCTCTCTCTCTCTCTCTCTCTCTCTCTCCTCTTTCATTGCCTGTCTCTCGCATTCTCTTTCATTCTCTCTAATTGTCTTTTCTTCCTTCTTTCATTTCTCTTTCTCAATGTCTCCTCCACTTGTCTTCTCTCGTTCATTTCTTCTCTTCCTCATTCTTTCAATTTCTCTTTCTCTCTCGCTCTCTCTCCCATTCCCCTTTTTCTTCCTTCACCTTCATTTCTGTTTCCTATTCGTGTCTCCAATTGTCTTCTCTTCTCCTTCATTTTCTTCTTTTGCTTTCTCTCGTATTCTCTTTCTCTTTCTCATTTTCTCTCTCCAATTGTTCTTATCTTCCCTCACCTTCGTTTCTTCTTATTTTCTCATTATCCCATTTTCTTTTGTTGTCTTTTCTTTCCTCACTTTCATTTTCTTCTCTCTCACTCTCTTCGTGTGTCTTTCCCTTCCTCATTTTCATTTCCGTTGTCTCTTTCGTTCTGTTTCCAATTGTCTTCTTTTTCTCCTTCACCTTCATTTCTCTTTTTTTCATTGTTTACTCTTGTCTTCCTTCACTTTCACGTCTTTCATTATTCTCTCTCTCCCCTTTTCCTTCCTTTCTTCTCTTACCTTCAATTCACTTTCTCTAATTCTCTCGTCTTTTCTTCTTCTTCTCCTTCTCAGTCCACTTGTTCTGTCGCCTCTCATCTTCATATTTCTCTATCTCATTCTCTCTCTCCTCTCTCTTTCTTCCATCTCCATTTCTTTTCTCATTTCCCTCCAAGCCCTTGTCTCCATTTCTTTGTGCTTCCTTTTATTCACTTTTCTTCACCTCCCGTTTCTTCCACCTCCCATTTTCTTTTCTTTCTCTTTCTTCTTCTTTGTGTTCATTCCTCCTACCTCAAGTTTCTCATATCAAACTCTTCCTTCCTGCCGTTCTTGTGTCTTTCAATCCTTTTCTGTTTTCTCTCATCCCTTTTATATCTTTGTTTAACACCTTTCTTTCATATTAATTCTTATCTCCATGTATTTTCCTTTATATTCACTGTTTCCCTTCCCTTCCTTCTTTCCTTCCTTCCTTCCTTCCTTCCTTCCTTCACCATATCTTGTCTTCCCTTTCCTTTCCTTTCCTTTCCTCTCCTTTCCTTACCTTTCCCTTCCCTTTCCTCTCCTTTCCTTTCCTTTCCTTTCCTTTCCTTTCCTTTCCTTTCCTTTCCTTTCCTTTCCTTTCCTTTCCTTTCCTTTCCTTTCCTTCCCTTCCCTTCCCTTCTCTTCTCTATCCCTTCCTTTCCTTTCCTTTCCTTTCCTTTCCTTTCCTTTCCTCTCCTTTCCTTTCCTTTCCTCTCCTTTCCTCTCCTCTCCCTTCCCTTCCCATCCCTTCCCTTCCCTTTCCTTTCCCATCCCTTTTTTCCCTTCTTTTCCTTCCTTTCCCTTTCCCTTCCCTTCCCTTCCCTTCCCTTTCCTTCCCTTCCCTTCCCTTCCCTCTCCTCTCAAACCTTTTTTTCCTTTTTTTTTATTTTCTCTTCCTCCCTTGCTTCTCATCCTCCATTCCTTCCTCTACCTCTATTCCTGCTTCCTTTCTTCCTTCCTTCCTTCCTTCCTTCCATACGGTTCTTCTTTTTGCATCTTCTCTCAAGCCGTTTAATCTGCATCTTCTTTTCTCTTCTCAGTCTTCTCTCCACTCCTCCTCTCCCTTCCTTTCCTCTTTTCACTCCTCCTCTCCCTCCCTCCCTCCCTCCCTCCCTCGTTTGCTTCCTCCTTTCCTTCCTTCACCCTTCCTTTCCTTCATTTCCTCCCTCCACCCGTCTCCTCCTCCTCCTCCATCACCCTCCACTCTCCTCTTCTCCCTCCTTTAGCCTTCCCCTCCACCTCCTACTTCCCCTCCTCTTCTCCCTCCTTCCTTTCCTTTATCCCTCCCTATCTTACCTCCCTTCATCCCTCTCCTTCTTTCCTCCATCCACTCCTTCCCTTCCTTCCCTCCCTCCCTCATCCTCACCTCTTCCTTTTCTTCCTCCTCCCCATCCCTACATTCTTCCCTCCATTCTTCCTTCCTCTCCTTTCCTCTTTCCTCCCCTCCCATCCTCACGTTCCTCTCGCTCCGCTCCTCCTCCTCTTCTTTTTCCTCCTTCTCCTCCTCCTCCTCCTCCTCTCCTGAAGGTGTTTGCCTCACTTCCCTCCGGTTCTTAAGCTGGCCAAACTCAGCGGTGCCAAGGGTCGCGGGGCCAGTGTTGCCAGCGCCTACAAACAGTTCATCTCGTCTCCGCTCGCTCGAGGAAGGGTCAAACCGGGTCCTGATTTCCTCGGGGAGCTGCGGTTCTGATTTTTTGGCTCCTTTTTTCTTTCCTTGGTCTCTCGCGGTCTCTCGGTCTCTCCCGGTCTTGGTCTGTCTCTTTCTCTCTCTCTCTCGGTCTCTCTCATTCGCTTGCTCCCTCGTTCTATTTTTTTCACCTCTTATGTGTTTCCTGTATCTTCTTTCTCCTTATGTTCCTTCCTTCCTTCCTTTCTTCCTTCCTTCCTTCCTTCCTTCCTTCCTTTGCTCTTCGTGTTCAATCTTTCTTCTTTCTCCCTTCATTTTTCCTTCCTTTCCTTCCCCTCTTCTTGTCGTCCTTCCTTCCTTACTTCTTTCCTTCCTTCCTTCCTTCCTTCCTTCCTTTGCTCTTCGTGTTCAATCTTTCTTCCTTCCTGTCTTTTTTCTTTCTCTCTTCACTTTTCCTTCCTTTCCTTCCCCTCTTCTTGTCCTCCTATCTCCCTCTCTTTCTTCCTTTCTTTCTCCCTTTCCTTCTTCCTTCTTTCCTCATTCTTTCCATTCAGTTTTTTCTTTCTTCCTTCTTTCCTTCCTTGCTTCCTTCTTCCGTTCTTTCATTTTAACTTCTTCCCTTTTTTTCCTTTCTTCCTTTCTATTTTTCTTTCTTGCTTCCTTCTTTCATCAATCTTTCCATTTTGCATTCAATTTTTTCTTTCTTTCTTTCTTTCTTTCTTCCTTCCTTCCTTCCTTCCTTGCATATGTAAAGTCCCTCCTCTTCTCTCTCTCTCTCTCTCCCCGTTTTTATCCCCTCAATTTTCTGTATTTTTCTTCCTCTTCCTCTTCCTCTTCCTCCCTTCATATTTACCCTTCACAAAAACCTTGATTAAACATTTCCTTGCTTATTCTCCCTTTCCTCATATTGTATCGGCGTTTCTCTTTCGCTTCCTTTACGGATTTTCCTTTTTTCTCTCTCTCTCTCTCTCTCTCTCTCTCTCTCTCTCTCTCTCTCTCTCTCTCTCTCTCTCTCTCTCTCTCTCTCTCTCTCTCTCTCTCTCTCTCTCTCTCTCTCTCTCTCTCTCTCTCTCTCTCTCTCTCTCTCTCTCTCTCTCTCTCTCTCTCTCTCTCTCTCTCTCTCTCTCTTCTTCCTCCTCCTCCTCCTCCTCTTTCTTCACTTCCTCTCTTTCTCCTATCTTTTCTCCTCCAATCCCTTCCTCCTTCTCCTCCACTCGTTTCCTACCTTCGTTCATTTTCTTCCTCCTCCTCCTCCTCCTATTCGCTTCTATACCTTTCTCTTCCTCTCTCCCTCTTCTCATCTCTCTCTGCCTTTCAATTCACACTTTTCACTGGGTGTTCTCTCTCTCTCTCTCTCTCTCTCTCTCTCTCTCTCTCTCTCTCTCTCTCTCTCTCTCTCTCTCTCTCTCTCTCTCTCTCTCTCTCTCTCTCTCTCTCTCTCTCTCTCTCTCTCTCTCTCTCTCTCTCTCTCTCTCTCTCTCTCTCTCTCTCTCTCTGCCTCATCCTCTTACTCTCTCTCCATCCCTCCAACTCGTCTTTTTGTTTCCCTCTTCCACCCTCTTGTTTTCCTCTTCCTTTATCTCCTCTTCCCTTTGTTTCCATCCGACCCCTCACCGCCCCGTTCCCTCCTCCTTCCCCGCTCCCTCCTCCTTCCCCGCTCCCTCCTCCTTCCCCGCTCCCTCCTCCCCCCCTCCCCCCGCCTCCGCCAAGCCTTTCCCCAACACTCTATTCCCAGAACAGATGAAAGACTCATTCGATTACACAACAAAGAACCTTCCGCCTGACAGTAAAATGTTTTCGCCTCCATTATATCAAAATACCTGGCTGGGTCCATAGGCGGCAGGCGACGGGAGGGAGGAAGGGAGCGACAGCAGATTGTGTCGAGTGAGAGATAGAGAGATGGTGACAGGTTGATAGATAGATAGTTACATAGATAGTTATAAATAGGTAGTCAGAAGTGGATAGGCTCTTAGATATGGTTAATGTATGCTTAAATAGATAGATAGGTGGATAGATAGAAAGTTAGATATAGTTAGATAGCGAGAGAGAGAGAGAGAGAGAGAGAGAGAGAGAGAGAGAGGTGGAAAGATAAAAGAAAATAAAGATTGGACAAGAAAAATAGAAATACATAATAGACAGCGAGATAGAAAGATAGACAGAAAGATAGTGAAGTAGAAGGAGATAGAAAGACAGAAAATAGAAGAACAACAAAGAGATAGATAGATGATAGATAGACAGAGAGCAATTTCAACACTATTCTTTCCTACGTGTCACCAAACTAGCCTAAGAAAACAACTAGAAAACAGCAATAGAATACACAATAGAAAAACAAGATACCCAGCATGCGTCCTTTGAAAACAAGAAAAAAGAAAGAAAAAGAAAAAAAGAAAGTGAGCGCTCTAAAGAAAAATAATAACAAGGAGAAAATGGGAAAGAAGGAGAAAGAAAAGGAGGAGGAGGAGGAGGAGGAGGAGGAGAAAGAAGAAGAGAGGAAAAGAGGAAAAAGAGGAGGAAAAAAGAAAATGAAGGAGAAAGAGAAGGCAAAGAGAGGAGTAGAGAGAGAAGAGGAGAAGAAGAGAGAAAGACGAGGAGGAGGAGGAGGAGGAGGAGGAGAGAAAGAGAAGGAGAGAGAGAGAGAGAGAGAGAGAGAGAGAGAGAGAGAGAGAGAGAGAAGAAAGCAAGGAAAAAACAACAAGGAAAAATAACCCTGAAAAAAAAGTCTTAACACAATTTCTTCCATACAGATTGGCCTCTCTCTCTCTCTCTCTCTCTCTCTCTCTCTCTCTCTCTCTCTCTCTCTCTCTCTCTCTCTCTCTCTCTATCTCTCTCTCTCTCTCTCTCTCTCTCTCTCTCTCTCTCTCTCTCTCTCTCTCTCTCTCTCTCTCTCTCTCTCTCTCTCTCTCTCTCTCTCTCTCTCTCTCTCTCTCTCTCTCTCTCTCTCTCTCTCTCTCTCTCTCTCTCTCATTTCTTCCTCATCTCCCTCCCTCTTACCTTCCTCCTCCTCCATTTTCCCTCCTCCCTCTTACCTCCTTCCCTCCCTTCCTGCCTCGACCAGCTCACTACTACAACGCAACAAGGGAAGGAAGAAGAGAGGGAGAAGGAGGGGGTTGATGGGCAGGGGGAAGGGGGGGTGCAGGGGGGGCAGGGTGAGTAAGAAGCACTTCCTCTGGGACCTGTGATTGTCTAGGGTCGAAAAAAGGGAGGGAAGGGGAGGGAGAATAAAGGAGAGAGAGATAATAGGAGGGAGAACTGAAATAAGGAGGAAGAGGAGAGAGGAAGGAGAAAAGAACGAGGATGGAGGGAGGGAAGGAGGGAGGATAACGAGGTGGGGAGAGCATTCATTGACCATTTTATTGATTGATCATTTATTGACCTCTCTTTCGGCCACCTCTTTTGATTCTTTTTTTTTAGGAGCAGCGAGTAGCGGGCTTTTTTATTATTGTTTCCTTTTTTTGTGCCCTTGAGCTGTCTTTGTTGTGGAAAAAAAAAATTGAAACAGGAGAAAAAACGGAGGTACAAGGCAGAAAAGGATAGAACGAAGGAGGGAAAAAAATGTGAACGCTGTGAACCCGAGCATTGGTGTTAGCTTGTGTTTAGGCAGACTTGTAGTGTGTGTGTGTGTTTACAGGCACAGCAATTAGTGACTCCAAGATTCGATTTCTCGTGTACCTGTAGAAGCCTTCCTTTCATGATGTATAAATGGTTAATAATCATCATCTTTAAACTTCTCAAGGTTAAAAAGCATTCTTCTTATTACTTTCGGCCTATTGCACCGGCAGGTTACCTTGATGGGCCTACTGACCGACCCCAGCCCGTTCGTGTCGTGGTGCAGGCAAGTGTTTATAGTGGCGCCATCTTGCTGGGCTCATGCTGACCCCCCGAACTCATCAATGCTCCACTGTAGAGAGATTAGCTAGAGCCCGGGATGATAGGTGGTCGTCAGGACAACGTGTAGTAGTTTTTAACCCCTTGGATGCGGGTTTCCTACAAGAAGACATCGCCAAGCTACAGGAGTGGAACAAAAAGTGGCTGCTCCAATTTAGTGAAGAAAAATGTGAGCTCATGCATCTTGGGAGGGGAAATCCAGCATACCAATACCACATGGGAAACACTCCATTACCCACCACAGAGGCACAGAAAGACCTGGGAGCATATGTTACCAGGCTACCAGTGAAGGCGAAATCCGTGCCAATCGCAGCGGACGGGTTAAGCCACTCGACGATGAATGATGATGCCGAGTTTGTAGCGACGGACGGGACTCGGGTTGGTGGTGTCAGATGCTCCCACCCCTCACACCAACTATATCCAAAGGCCAAAAAGGAGGTTAATCGAGTTCTAATGAGTGTTCTTTTAAGTTCACGGTAGAGAAGGCGGCTCAGACTACCACCAGGGTCATAAAAGTACCCCTGAAAATGCCCTAAACTCCCACGAAAGACTAGTAAATTACGTGTTCTTGGGCGCAGAAATGTTTAAAAATATAGCCCTTGAACCCGGCTCCTCCAGGACACCGCGCCCGCACATCGATCACTCAGCCACCGCGTCCCTAGTCCAGTCCAGTCCAGTAGTAGGTTGTAACGGCTCCCTGGCACTTTTTAGATCGCTGAATAATCTTTTCGCAGTCAGCCACCGTGATTGTCTTCCCAGCCTCTAATCCGTTATCAGAAAGTCTGGGTTTGAAGGATGTCATTGAAGCATAAAAAAAAATGCCGTACCCCACTAGTGAAAAGGAGCCACTGGGAAGCTTGTCCACTGGGTAAAACTCGTCTATAATCCGTTATCAGAAAGTCTTGGTTTGAAGAATTTCAGTCCCATTTCTAAGTCGTTGATGCATAAAAAAAAAGTCGTACTCCGCTCGTGAGAGGCAGCCACTGGGAAGCTTGTCCACTGGGTAAAACTCGTCTTCTCCCCCAGTAAGCCAATCTCTTAGCCGCTCCGTCAGATTGCCTCCTAAACCCTCCCTCTGAAGTTTCTCAAGGATTCGTTCGTGTGTCACCTTGTCAAAGAGAAAATGAAAGCAGGAAGACAAGGCGATACGGAATAACGAAGCAGGAAGAGCCGGGAATAATGAAAAAGAATAAGGTAACAGAAACAGGATAAAAAAGCGAGAGGGCGAACAATAGGAGAAGAAGGGAGAGAAAAAAGAGTGGAGGAGGAGGGAGAACGAGGAAGTATGAGGAAGAAATGAGAGGAAAGATAGAGGAAGGGAAGTGAAGTGAGATGGAAAGAGGGCGGGAGATAAGAGAGAGAGGAAGAGGGAGGAGGAGGAGGAGGAGGAGGAGGAGGAAGAGGAAGGAAACGATATATATATAATAGTAACAGGAAAAATGGAGGAAGGGAGGAGGAGGAGGAAAGAAGAGGAGAGGAGGAGGAGGAGGAGGAGGGAGGAAGGGTAGAGAGAAAGGCTTGGAGGGAATAAGTGAGAAGTTGATTCTTTCTTTCTCTCTCTCTCTCTCTCTCTCTCTCTCTCTCTCTCTCTCTCTCTCTCTCTCTCTCTCTCTCTCTCTCTCTCTCTCTCTCTCTCTCTCTCTCTCGTCTCTATATCTCTCTCATTTGCCTTCCTCTGTCTCTTTCTGCCTCCGTCTCTTCTTATCTCTATCTCTCACTCCTTGTTTTTCTATGTCTCTGTCTGTATCGATCTTCTTGTAGCTATCTGTCCCTACCTTTCTCTTCTTGTCTATCTATTTATATCTACTTGTCTGTCACTTTTTGTCTCTCCCACTCTTTGTCTTTGCCTCTATATCAACTTCTCTGTCTCTCCCTGTCTCTTTTCTGGCCTGTATCTCTCATTCTTCTTGCATCTCTCTCCCCTTCACCTCCTCCCCGTCTCTGCACTTCCATTCCTTCCCGTGTCTCCCAGCGCCGAGGATGACCTGCGTCGCCCTGGTCACGCGAGCAGCCACTCAGCGCTGCAGGGAGGGCGACAGACTCGGCATTACAGGCGCGAGTGGGAACTGAAGGAGCGAAAACACGGGACGAATGGCATATTGAAGGGCCCAGAGGAGGAGGAGGAGGAGGAAAGAGGAGAGGGAGGAAGGTGAAGTCGTAGTATTGTTAGATTGAAGTGAAGAAAAGGAGAAACAAGAGGAGGAGGAGGAAGAGGAAGAGGAGGAGAGGGGGCAGGTTGCGGATGAGGTTTAGCAGGAGGAAGAGGAGGAGGAGGAGGAGGTCATAGTGGTGTTGGATGGGAGAGAGAGAAGAAAGAAAGGAGCAAGAAGAGGAAGAGGAGGAGGAGGAGGAGGAGAGGAAAAGGTTGCGGATGAGGTTTAGCAGGAGGAGAAGGAGGAGGAGGAGGAGGAGGAGGAGGTCATAGTGGTGTTGGATGGGAGAGAGAGAAGAAAGAGAGGAGCAGGAAGAAGAGGAGGAGGAGGAGGAGGAGGAGGAGGAGGAGGAGGAGGAGGAGGTGTATTGAAGTTGGAGAAATGAGGAAGAAGAGAAATAGTCTGGGTGGACGAGAGGATAAGGAGAGAAATGAAAGAGTGAGGAAGAAGGCGTGTGGGCGGAAGAGGGGAAGCAAAAAAAAAAAAAAGAAAGAAGAGGAGGAAAAGAAGGATGTGGGGAAGAGGAGGAGAAGGAAGGGAAGGTGTTGGGAGGAACAGAGGGAGAGGCTATGGAGGAAGAAAACGAAGGAAGAAAAAGTGGAGGAGAAGGAGGGAGAGGGAGAGAGAGAGAGAAGAAGGCAAAGGTGAAGGAAGGGACGGAGAGGCGATATGAAGGAAGAAAACGAAGGAAGAAAAAAGGAAAGGAGGGAGAGGCGATATGAAGGAAGAAAACGAAGGGAAAAAGAAGAGGAGGAGGAGGAAGAAGTAGGAGAAGGAAAAGGAAGCAAAGATATAAGGAAGAATAGAAGGGAGAAGAGAACAAAAAACAAAACAAAAACAATACAAAGAAATATATGAACTTACCACCACCACCACCACCACCACCACCACCAACAACAACAACAGCAACAGCTTTCTCCGTCTTCCCTCAGTATTGGAAAAGAAAATTGGCTGTTGAGTCATTCGTAGGTAGACAGGAGTTAGGAGACAAGGAGGAGGAGGAGGAGGAAAGAGAGAGAGGAGGGAGGGAGGGAGGAAGGGGCGAGGGATTGGGGTGGGAAGCGAAGGAAAAGAGAGAGAGAGAAAGAAAGAAAGGGAATTTAGCGAAAGAAGGAGGGAGGGTGAAGGAAGGAAGGAAAGAGAGAAAGAGAAGGAAAGGGAATGAAATGAAAGAAGGAAGAAGGAATGAAAGGGAAGGACGGATAGTGGAAAGCGACGGAAAGAGAGAAAGAAAGGGAACGGAATGAAAGAAGGAAGGAGGAGGAAGGGGAGAGAGGGAGGAAGGGAGTGCCGAGGGGAGGGTAGAAAGCGAAGAAGGGAAAGAGAAAAAAAAAGAGGAAGAAAAAAAGAAAGGAATTGCAGTGAAATAAAGAATAACAGAAAAAAAAGACCTAAGTTACGTTTTTTTTTATCATTTAATTTTTTGTTTGTTTTCTCGAGTTCGTTTGTCTTGTGTGTGTGTAATGCGTTATAATATATCCTAATGCGCTTAAGGAAAGAGAGAGAGAGAGAGAGAGAGAGAGAAAGAGAGAAATAAATAAAAAAGAAAAGAAAATGAAACCAGCGACGAATAAAATGTGCCAAGTTACGCAATTTTATTCATTTTTTTTCGCCACAGAGACACGCAAATTCGTTAGTTTTGTGTCTCGCGTGTGTATATCGCGTTATAATATATTCTAATGCGCGTAATGTCGTTAATGCATCGTCCTGCGAACGTGATTAGCGAACGAGAGCGGTGAATGCATTAAGAGGCGATGTTATTGAAGGCGGCGGGAAAAATGACGATTGAGGGAGGGAGAGGAAGCGTAAAAGGAAGAGGTACTGATGAAGGCAATAAAGGAGAGGGAGAGGGAGACGGAAAAAAGAGGAAGGTGAAGAAAGAGAAATGGAGAGAGAGGGAGAATGAGGGAAAGAGTGGTAGGGAGAGGAAGGGAGAGGATGGGAAAGGCAGAAGAAGGGAGAGGAAAGTAAATAGACAGGGAATGAGGGAGAGGAAATAAAGAGGAAGAGGAAGAAAGAGAAAAGGAGAGGGAAGGAGAACGTGAGGAAAAAGGAGAAAAAGAGAGGTAGAGAGAAGAAGGGAAAGGAAGGGAAAGGAAGGGGAAAGGAAAGAAGAGGAAGGGAAAGGGAGAGGGGAAGAAAGAGAGAAGGAGGGAGAGGGAGAAGGAGGGAGAGGGAGAAGGAGGGAGAGAAAGAGGAAGGGAAAGGAAGAGAAAGAAGTAAGGAGAGGAAGATGGAAGTAGAGGAAGAGGTCGGGAGAGGGAGAAGAAGAGAGAGAGGAAGAAGGATAGGGAGGAAGGGAGGAGGGAGAGAAAGAGGAAGGGAAAGGAAGAGAAAGAAGTAAGGAGAGGAAGATGGAAGTAGAGGAAGAGGTCGGGAGAGGGAGAAGAAGAGAGAGTAGAAGAAGGAGAGGGAGGGAGGGAGAGAGAGGGAGAGATTGCTAGCGAGGAACCCGTTGAAATGCATCATGGAAAGACAAAAAAGCTGAAGATCTCTGTATACAAAGACCCACTTCCCTCCTCCTCCTCCTCCTCCTCCTCCTGCTCCTCCTCCTCTTCTCTCCTCCTTCACTTCCGTCGCCTGCTTCTCCTCCATCTCCCGTTGTCCGCCTCTTCTTCGTTGATGTAGTCTCGTGTTCTCCTCGTCCTCGTCCTCCTCTTCCCTCACCTCCTCCTCCTCCTCCTCTCCTCCTCCTCGTCCTCATTCACCTCCTCGTTATTCTTCCTGTTCCCGGTGAAAGGGTGAGGGAGTGGCAGCGACGCGTCCAGAGTTTCCTTGCAGAGTTTTGTTGTTGCGTCCTGGACAAAGGCGTTTAGTTAGGTCTTTGGGCGGCGGACATGCTAGGTGAGAGAGGACACCTTTGGCTTCTCTCCCTCGTATCTATGACTTGGTATCTATCTCTCTATTTATCTATCCATTTATCTATCTCTCTATTATTGTTTGCTGCAAGTATGGGCCTCCCCTCACCCCCTCCTACTCCTCCTCCTCCTCCTCCTCCTCTTCATTCACCTCCCCGTTATTCTTCCTGCGTGGCTGTCTCGTCTTACTTACACATTAAAATATTTAGCTGTTACAAAATACCCGGCAGTCAAATTTCCCTCCTCGCAGCCTACATGTATCAGCTCATTGTGTCTTTTCTCAGTTTTCTCTCTTTCTCATTTTTTCCAAGTTCAGCTTTGTAAAATTATCAAGTACCTCGAATTCTTTTTTCTTCGTAACGCATAAGGTTAAGGAAGTTGCTCGGCTCTCTCTAATTTTTGTCTCATGATCCTCCTCTTCTTTTCCGCCACTTCGTAATACAAGATTCCCCGCCTTCCTAATTTCTCTCCGTAGCACATACTAGTCCTTGCTGTTGTTGTCTTTTTATTCTATTTCACTCTCCCCATCCTTAGTTATTTGTTTCCATAATTCCATTACGTATTATTTTGACGCAGCCTATGTTCCTTCTCTCCTTTATTTCATCCTTTTCCTCCCCTATTAATGAACTCTTTCGCTCCTCTAATTCATCCTCGCTATCCTACTCGGCCTTCTCTCAGTCTTTCTCGCACGTTGTACTAATTTGATATTTCTTGCAGTCTTCCCTTTTCTTATATTTCCCATTCTTCTCCTTCTCCTCCGTCTCCTTATTCTCCATTGCCCTCTTCTCCATGCAGCCTCCATCTCATCTGAACCGCTACTTCGATATGTCCTGCAGTCCTTACCACTCTATAATTTCCCTTCCTCTCCTATATTTCCCATTCTTCTCCTCCTCCGTCTCCTTATTCTTCTTTGCCCATATCTCCATGCAGCCTCCATGCCATCTGATCCACTACTTCGATATGTCCTGCAGTCCTTACCATTCTATAACCCTTCCTTTCCCCCATCGGTCTCTTCCTTCTCTTCCTCCTCAGTCTCCTTCTATGCATCCTCAATTACACTTTGGACTATTCTGATATATCCTACAGTTCTCTCCTCTCCTTAGTTTCCCAGCCTTCTCCACCTCCTCCTTCTGCTAATTATTCTCCTTATTCTCCTTCTCTTCCTTCTCTCTAGTCTCCTCCGTATCCTGTATCACACTTTGTACTATTTTGATATATCCTTCAGTTCTCTCCTTAGTTTCTCATCCTTCGCCTTCTCTTTTCTCCTCTTCCTTCTTCTTAATCCCTTTCTCCCCATCCTCCACCTCTACCTTCTCCTTATTTTCATTCTTAGTCTCCTTCCTCCCCATCCTCCTCCTCTTCCTTTTTAGTTTCTTTATCCCCCATCCTCCTCCTCTACCTTCTCCTGCTCTTCCTTCTTAGCTTCTTTTCCCCCCATCCTCCTCCTCTATCTTCATCTCCTCCTCCTCCTCCTCCGTCTCCTTCTCCTCATCCTCCATCACATCTGAACTTGACGCAGCGGAGGAACTGGAGCACACCGGGATGTGGGTTTTAACGAGGGACTCATTTTCGCGACCAGGCAGTCTTGTTCCTCATCTCGGAGACTTTTGATTCTGCTTTGAGTTTTACGAGCGGCGCCTCAGGTATGCCAGATTAGTGTTGGCTTATGTGTGACGCAACAATAAAAATGGTGCTTGTGTGTGTGTGTGTGTGCGCGTGTGTGTGAGATTGGGTGAGGGGATGCTGCGTATGTGTGTGCGTGTGTGTTTGTGTGTGTACGTGTGTGTGTGTGTGTGTGTTGACCGGAATAAAGATATATCGACCCTTTTCTTAAACTGGCGGAGTAGAATTCATAATGATTGAACCAGACCCAAACTTCCCTCCTGCTACCTGGCTGGCTAATAACTGGTTGTCTAAGTAATGACCCCTGATTAACTGCACACACACACACACATACACACAAACACACACGCACAAACGCAGACGCTGACATACCCCTCCCCCTCCCTCTTCCACCTCTCTTTCCTCCCACCTTCCCCTCGTCTCCCCCTCATCCCCACACACGCAGACGCTGACTTACCCCCCCCCCTCTTCCACGTCTCTTTCCTCCCACCTCCCCCTCGTCTCCCTCTCATCCCCACACACACAGACGCTGACATACCGCCCCCCCCCTCTTCCACCTTTCTTTCCTCCCCACCTCCCCCCCGTCTCCCCCCCATCCCCCCACACACCTCATCATGCTCACCTGAGTGGCTTTACGTAAGAAACTTTAATTGGGTCCCTTAATTAGTGTGACTGCTATCCTTCTTCTTCCTTTCCCTCCTCTCCATTTTCATAATCAATTTGTCTCTTTTTTTTTCCCTTTCTCATTCTCTCTCTTTCTCTCTTGCTGCTTTCCCTTCGGCTTTCCGCTTTAACTTCTTCTTCCCATTATGTTTTTTTTTCCTTTTTTTTCTTTTTGTTTTCGTTTCTCGTTATTTTCTTTTTCTTTCTTTCTCTCCTCGTCCCTTCCTTTATCTTCCCTCTCCAACTGTTTACGCTCCATTTGTTACCAGCACCACCGGAGAGAGAGAGAGAGAGAGAGAGAGAGAGAGAGAGAGAGAGAGAGAGAGAGAGAGAGAGAGAGAGAATTAATTCCATAGGACGGTCTGGGTGCTCGCGGGCCGCACTCGCTCCACACATCCTTGCTCAGGTATGTTGCCTAAACTAATACTAAACTAATTACCTGAGATTACGGCTTAATTAGGGCCGCATTAAGTTGGTTTCAGGGTCAGAGTTCTTGATTGCGGGAGAAGGGATTCGGAGTGGAGTGGTACGTCTCTCTCTCTCTCTCTCTCTCTCTCTCTCTCTCTCTCTCTCTCTCTCTCTCTCGACTCCACTGGCTCCTCTTCGCCTTCCTTGTGGTCGTTTTCATTAATTTCCTCTGATCGTTTTGTAACTTGCTATTGAGGGTACTGTTATTTTCGTTTCGTTTGTTGGTGTTGCTGTAGTAGTAGTAGTAGCAGCAGCAACAGTAGTAGTAATAGCAGTAGTAGTAGTAGTAGTAGTAGTAGTAGTAGTAGTAGTAGTAGTAGTAGTAGCTGGTGGTGGTGGTTGTGGTGGTGCTGCTGCCCTTGCCGGGGTGTATCATCTGCTGCTGGCGCTACGGTGCAATCGTCGCCTCTGCTGCCGTTGGCGGTGGTGTTTTTTAAGCCTTTCCTCTTTTTTCCCTTCCACTGATCTCTAAGCGTTGGAGTCGACACGGGCGGTGCCTCGCCTGTTATGCATCCTCGGACATCAAGCAGCATCACTAAAAAATGCTCATGGTTGTCAAGAATTGCTGTTAATTTCGGAGACGACTATGCAGCCACTGAAGCCTTGCAGGTCTTTGTGTGTAAGAATCTACAAATAGTTTAGCTCCATCAGGTGTCTGGGAAGCTACCTCACCTTTACATGATCGACATAAATGCCACAATTTTACTCCTGCATTCTGTTAAAAAAGAATCCTTGCTTGACAGTCTCTCAGGTCAACGACGTATTTATTTGCAAATAATGATTGTTTTTATATTTTCTGAGGTGACCATCAAATTACTCGAGACTTGGATGGCTGTAATCGTACACCTTACAAACTCGATATTCTTGGAGCGGTTTCCAAACAATGCAAGTCTCATCAAGGAGATCCCCTCCTCATTATGTAACTGAGAACATCTTCCGCCTCACTATTATCGCCACGACCCCAATATTTGCATGCTCAATAAGGTCGCACACTAAAGGGACTATTACACTGGGCAAATTTTCCGTGGATCTTCAGTCAAACCACGATTTCCGCTGGCGTGGTTCTCATATTTCCGTGGTTTTCTGACGTGTCCACGATCTTCCAAAGCTACGGTAGATTTCACCAAAGGAAGACGATATTACTCACCATCATCATCAGCAGCAATAACAAGAAACAAATGAGAACCACGCTAACGGAAATCGTGGTTTGACTGAAGATCCACGGATAATTTGCCCAGTGTAATAGTCCCTTTACTTTCCTGAGCTGCCGAAGCAAGGTTGTTATGTAGAAATTTGCACTTACTTCCTCCTCCGTGTGTGTAGGTAATCGTCGTGCCTTGCTTGTGTTACTGCCGCTTCGTTAACGTTAATTAAAGGACTGGTAATGTTAACAGGCGGACTCAGCTTATGCTTATTATTATTATTGTTATCATTGGTTGTAGAAGTTGCAAAGTAGAATAGCAGGTTGACTCTGTGTGCGCTTACCTGCTGCCTGCTTTGCTACGACCCACTTTTGTTACTGTTTTTTTTTTTTTCATCTCCTCCCGAAATTGACCTCTCTTTCGGCCACTCTTCTAACTCTTTATAGGAGCAGTGAGTAGCGGGCTTTTTTTTTTCACATTTGTTGCCTTTTTTTATGCCCTTGAACTGACTCCTCTGCTGTAAAAAAAAAAAAAAGATTCTTCCTCGTTTTCCTTGTCCTTTTATTGCGAGTTCATTCATCTTCATTCCGCTCCACTCCTTCCTTCGCCTCTCTTCTCTTTTCTCCTCCTCCTTTCCATTTGTGTCTCTCGTCCTTCTCTTCTATTGACAAGTTGCAGAGAAACGCACGTCGGGTCTCCAGGCTGCGTTGTGCTTTGAAGAGTTATGCAAGCTGTAGTTCTATAATTATCATCATTTTATCATTATCATTATCATTATCATCGTTATTTTTCTTTTTTCTTTATATATATCCTTTCTCTTCTGTTTTCTTCTTTTTCTATCTTCTCTGGTGTGCTCTTCTTTTCTCTTCTCTGCTGTGCTCTTCTCTGCTCTCCTCTTATTACTGTTATTAGTAGAAGTAGTATTGAAAGATGAAAAAAGAGCTACAAGGAAAGGTTGTAGTATTAGTATCAGTATTAGTATTAGTAGTGGTAGAGGTGGTAATAATAGCAGTAGTAGAGGTAGTAGTAGTAGTAGTGGTGGTGGTGGTAGTAGTAGTAGTGGTAGTAATTATAGTAGTAGTAGTAGTAGAGGTGGTGTTAGTGATTGTAGTATTAATAACAGTGAAAAATGAAGGAAAAGATGAAAGGAAAAAGAATGAGAGTTAGAAAAGAATTGAAATGGAAGATAATCAAGGGAAGGGAAGCGAAAGAAAAGATGGTTTGGAGGATAATAAGGTCGTAGTAGTAGTAGTAGTAGTAGTAGTAGTAGTAGTAGTAGTAGTAGTAGTAGTAGTGGAAGATGGAGGAAGAGGTAGAAGACGAGGTTGAAGAGGGCGAGCGAGCGAGGGTCAGGGCTCATAAAGGTTTCCCGTTGATGGTGTGGCAATAAAGGTCATTATAGTAATTGAGGATTAGTTTCATACACTTCGTCAGGCTCTAAGCGCAAAGGTCACGGGTCGAAAGGTCAGACTCAGAGCACCTAGTGACGTCACGCTCACAAGTAGGTCATTTTTCTCACCGCCTTCACCTTTCTCTCTCTCTCTCTCTCTCTCTCTCTCTCTCTCTCTCAAATATTCATATCGTTTACTTTACAATTCTTTTCTCTCGCTTTCGTTTCATCAAATCTTTCCGTTGCACAATTTTCGTTATCTCGTTTTTTATCTTCAATCTTTTTCTGGCTCCATCGCCTTTTTTGTCTTTTACTTTTTATCTTTTTTTCTTTCCCGTTTCAATTTTTTCTGTTATTTTTTTCATATTTAATCCTCTTATTTTTTTACTTTCCTTCTAAGTCCATTTCCTTAGGCTTTATTAGTCTTTTAATCTTCCCTTGTTTAATCCATTTTGCTGGTTACACAATTTCTCTTTTTCTCTCCTCACAAACTTTTCGTATCGCCTTTGAAGTACTTTGCTATTCTTTCTTTCTTTCTTTGAGCGCGTGTTACCTGATATTTTTCTCTCTCCCTCTTTTGATTTGCTCCTTTTGTGTTTAACGTTTTTACAATTCCGGTCCAATTTTTCTCTTCTAACTTTCTTTTGCTTTTTTTTTCTCCTTTTAATTCGCTCTTCTGACATTTTTTTCGGTATTCTTCCAGTTTTATTCTGCTTCGTTTCTGTATTTTTCATCTTTTTTTTGTTTATTTTTTCTCTCTCTCTCTCTCTCTCTCTCTCTCTCTCTCTCTCTCTCTCTCTCTCTCTCTCTCTCTCTCTCTCTCTCTCTCTCTCTCTCTCTCTCTCTCTCTTTCTCTCTTTTCCCCTTCACTAACGCACCTTTTTTTATTTATCGCCTCTCGTCTCTCTTCGGCGGCCCTGTGGTTGGCGTGGACGCGGTGATGTCCCTCTGACAAACGCTCCTCTGATTGCCTTTTATTGTCGCTTAATTCAAGGTCTGTTTCCAGCCCTCTCCTGCCTCATGCGACCAATTACACCTCGGCTATTATGGGGCGGCGGCCGAGGTCACCCGTGCGGCAGTTAGGTCAGCGAAGTTATAGGTAGGTAGGGACGTAGCAGGTAGCAGGTAGACAGGCAGGCAGGTAGGTAGGTAGGTAGATCGGTAGGTAGGCAGGTGTAGTTGTGGAATCAAAAGGAGCAGGACCTACGAAGCGATACAGGTCAAAGGATGATGAAAAACGTACGGTTAGGCAAGCTATATTAGGGACGGATATAGACAGGTCAAGTGAGGTGAGATTAGGATAAGGTTAAGAATGTGGAGCTTGTTTTTAAAGGGGAAGGGAAGAAAGCGAGGGGAGGGAGGGAAAGAAAGAAAGGGATGAAAGTGGGGTAAAGAGAGGAGATGAGCAGAGGGGGAACAGTGAAGGTGGGGTGAAGGGGAGGTAAGAGGAGGGAGGAGAAGCAAGGGATAGGGAGAGAAGCAGATCACAGGAGGGAGAGGAGAGAGATGGTGGAGAAGGTGTATAGGACAGGGCAAATGAGAGTATGGAGAAGGATAAGTAAAGAAAGGGAGAGAAATAGGATAGGGAGGGAAGATCGGAGGGGATAGTGAGGGGGAGGGAGGAGGAGAAGTGGAGGAGAGGGTAGGAAAGTGTAGGGTCAGGGCAAGTGAGGGAGGGTATGGAGAAGAACAAGTAAAGAAAGGGAGAGAAATAGGATAGGGAGGGGAAGCATGTAAGAGGGGAGATGATCGGAAGGGGGGAGAGTGTGAGGGTGAGGGGGAGGGTGGAGGATGGAGGAGAAGCAAGGAAGAACATAAGAACATAAGAACGTAAGGAGTCTGCAAGAGGGGAGATGATGGGAGGGGAGGCTAAGGGGGGAGGCAGGAGTCAGGTCAGGTGAGTTATTATACAGGTCACGTTGGATCCAGGTGCGAAATCTAAGTTTGATAATGTTTATATTCCCCCTGAGGCCCCGCTGGCTTAATTACCTCGGGGGAAGGCGACCTGACTTGCAAGGAACGCGGTGGTGGTGGTGGTGGTGGCGGAGATAACAGAATCGTAAACAGAGTAATATGCAAGACCGAGACAGTTACCAGCTACTAAAACAAGACAATGAACGCACTAATGGAAGATAAGAAGTGTGTGTGTGTGTGTGTGTGTGTGTGTGTGTGTGTGTGTGTGCGTGTGTGTATTGTTTACTTATGTCCTAAGACGTGCATATAATTTTGTCTTCTCCTCCTCCTCCTTGTCTTTATCTTTCTCCTTCTCCTCCTCCTCCTTATCTTTATCTTTCTCCTCCTCCTCCTCCTCCTCTTTCTTATCTTTATCTTTCTCCTCCTCCTCCTCCCCCTCATGTTTTTTTCGTCTTTTTCTTCTTCTTCTTCGTCTTCGTCGTTTTCATTGTCTTCGTCTGCTCTCTCCATTTCCTCTTATTGCTCTTCCTCCACTTTGTTCTTTTCTTTGAAGGGGGAGATACAGGAATTTGGAAATGCGTCTGGGCTTGTTATACTTCATGCTCCCGTTTTAGACAGATAGAAGTCACTGTATTAATGCCAGAAACCGCGCTAATAGCATTGGGTTTCATTTCCAGAAGCGATAGGAATCAGAGCACAGAAGTTATCGTTAAGTTATATCCGGCACTGGTTAGGCCTCACCACGATTATGCTGTTCAATCTTGGTGCCTGTGTTACAGCATGGATCTGTTAGCGGCAGTGTGTTCTAAGCGCTAATTGGTTCACGGATAGAGAAAGTCAATTAGCGCTTAGAACACTCACTACCGCCAACAGTTGGTCACTCAGGGGTCACCAATTGTTGGCTGTAGTGAGTGTTCTAAGCGCTAATTGACTCTCTCTATCCGTGAACCAATTAGTGCTTAGAACACTCACTACCGCCGACAATTCCAGAGTGACCAATTGTTGGCGTTAGTGAGTGTTCTGAGTGCTAACCCTGACGGATATTGCCTTTCTCTATCCCTGAACCGATTAGCACTCAGAAAACTCAGAACACTCACTACCGCTAACAGATCAAGGGCCAGTTCGACAGTCCAGCACAGTCATTGTAAGCGCCCTAAACTAACTATACTCTCCACAGTGATCCGTTATTTCTACTCGGTATCAGATATTAAAGAGATTTCCTGTGTGGACTCCTAAAATTTCCTACTTTTTATATCAACGCCAAACATTATACAAGGAATTTTCGTCGTATGTTGTGTTTGGTTGGGGAGCTCACAAATTGATTCTCCACAGTGATTCGTTATTTCTACTCGGTATCAGATATTAAAGAGATTTCCTGTGTGGACTCCTAAAATTTCCTGCTCTTTATATCAACGCCAAACATTATACAAGGAATTTTCGTCGTATGTTGTGTTTGGCTGGGGAGCTTACAAATTTACTGCACTGGACTGTAAAATTGGCCCCTAGAGTCTTCCATCTCATTACATAGAATAATGACCAAATTTATCTACTAATGGCTTCGAAACTTACCATATACCTGGAAAACAGCCTACATGTTGTGCAATATAAAACCAAGACTGCGAGGTGATTAATTGATTTTTTTAAGGGGTTAATGAGGGCAATTTAGATGAACTATTTTTTATTAACATTTCTCGTCTCATCATTCATTCTCATTTCTCCTTCTTGTATCTCCTCATTAACTCCCTCGTCTCTACTGTATGACATGGATTCACTTGTAGACCTTTTAGACAATTTTCAGAGGAAGCCGCTCTTTGACCTGTTTTCGGAAAGTATTTTGTACGTGGATTACTTGCTCAGGGGCATCAGCGTAATCCCTGCTTGACTCCGATACGATTTTCAGGTTCTGGTTTAATCCGAACGACTCTCGACCTGCTTTTAACTCTCGTCTGCTTCACATCCTCGTTTAAAATAAGTTTCGCAGTGTGCAAGCTTTTAATTCTATTCAACTTTTCTCTTTTTCAGTGTTTGCGTTCCTGTTGTTGATGCATCCCAACCCATCCATTCATGTAAGTACTAAACGGGTTTCAGTTGATGTTTAAGTATTTCTTATTGTTTTTCCGAGAGTGAGATCTTTAAGTAGATAATATGCCTGACTTCTCCTTTTCTCTTTTATAAGGTGTTAATTTCTTTATAATCGTTCGTATCCTGGAGCTCAAAATATTATACTAATCGGCTTTGTCTCTTGAAATATTAAGCACCAGACGATTATATGCTTACACACGCACACACACACACACACACACACACACACACACACACACACACACGTACACATACCACGCTCCCTCAGATCACACCAGCCCATCCCCCTCCCGCATCACACTAGCCCCCCCACATCACACCAGCCACCCCCACATCACACCAGCCCCCTCCCCCCAACATCACACCAGCCCCTCCCCTTCCACAGACACACATATCACGCCCCTCCCCCAAACACACAGCACGACCCTCCCTTTATATACACACTCACCATCCCGCCCCCCCCTCCTCCTCCTCCTCCTCCTCCACCCCTCACCCCCCACACACACGAGTGGGGACTCCTATCGCCTCTTAACTCATCCATAAATTACTCTCAAATCAGATCTGTAATCAAGCATCAAGTTTTCAATTAAGCCAGACTCCAATTTTCATCCATAGGTCCTTCTCGAATTCCCGAAAGGAGAAAAGGAGTGAGAGGGAGCGAGGGAGAGAGGGAGAGAGAAGAGGGAGGAGAGAAAGAGGAAGAGAAAGTAAAAGTGAAAGAAAGCACGAAAGAGAAAGCAAAGAAAATGAGAAGGAGAAGGAGAAAGGAGAAAGGAGAAAGAGAAAAACGAAGAGAAAGAGAAAGAAAACGAAAGGGAAAGAGGAAGAAGGAAAGAGAATACACGCAAAAGATATAAAAAGGAAAAGATAAAGAGAGAAAAAGAAAGAGAAAAAGAGAAATAACGTGAAATAGAGAGAGTTATAGCGAGAGAGAACAAACACAACCTTTCATCGTGTATTGTTTTGGAGGAGGTCCCACAAAGTCTGCCTCTGCTTGGCGTGATAGCCGGCGTAATCATATAACAGCGCGCCGCCAACCAGTCTGCAGCGAGTCAGTGTCATTCGTGTACCGCTGTTAAATCCTCCTGGCATGTTTAACCATTGAATTTGTCTGTGGTAGTCTGAGCTTCCTTAACCTGGTAGCTGCAGGGATCATGTTTCTTAATGGTCCCTCTAAGCGAGAAAAATGAGAAAAAATCATCACTCACGCAAACCATTTCATAAAATATATCAACGCATTTGTGATCGGTTTATGCATCATCTATTTTTTTTGGGGTTTATATCATGGCAAAAATGTGGCCCGTCGCTGGTACACGGTAAACCACAAATTTGGCCCGTCGCTGGTACACGGTAAAGCCACAAATTTGGCCCGTCGCTGGTACACGGTAAAGCCACAAATTTGGCCCGTCGCTGGTACACGGTAAAGCCACAAATTTGGCCCGTCGCTGGTACACGGTAAAGCCACAAATTTGGCCCGTCGCTGGTACACGGTAAAGCCACAAATTTGGCCCGTCGCTGGTACACGGTAAAGCCACAAATTTGGCCCGTCGCTGGTACACGGTAAAGCCACAAATTTGGCCCGTCGCTGCTACACGGTAAAGCCACAAATTTGGCCCGTCGCTGGTACACGGTAAAGCCACAAATTTGGCCCGTCGCTGCTACACGGTAAAGCCACAAATTTGGCCCGTCGCTGCTACACGGTAAAGCCACAAATTTGGCCCGTCGCTGCTACACGGTAAAGCCACAAATTTGGCCCGTCGCTGCTACACGGTAAAGCCACAAATTTGGCCCGTCGCTGCTACACGGTAAAGCCACAAATTTGGCCCGTCACTG
>NC_066564.1:711256-713756 GCF_024679095.1 Eriocheir sinensis
GATGTTCATTCCCTAAAGGGCCGTGTGTTTCTCAGACTCAGCCTTTGGTTATGATCATATTCGAACCTAAGACGACCATTCCGCAGCCATTCCGTGCCGCGAAGGTCCCGTATGGCCTGGTCGGTGGTGCTGGGGCTGCTCGGCTGAGACGCTGTGATCTGGGCGGCCTTGGGAAGGGGCTTAAGTGAGGATGAAACGATTTGTTGGTGCGGTTCAATACTTTGCCCCCGAGCGGTATATGTTGCGTGGCCCCGAGTAAGAGGTGAGGCTCGTTTATTGAAAGGAAAAAAAAATATTTGTACGTGCGGCCCAATACTTCGTTAGGAGCGAGGTATGTTGTGTTGTTGTGATCGCGAGGTGTTGGATGTTTGTTGTCATGGATATGTTAGGCCTCATTCCGGTTTCTGCGCTCTCATTAACTAACCTCAAATAATGTCTCCTACAGTTTGTTTTACACGTATGTATATGGCGCAGTGTTTAGGCAGACAGCTTACAAACGAGGATGTAAAGCAAGGAACGAAAAGCTCACGTTAATGAGCTGCAAGATCTGTCACGCCGGAAATGAAGTGTTATTAATATCATGTGTAATAAAAATTTGAACGTCTACCTTAAAAAAAAATAAAACAATCTTTCAATCATTTAAACTCGAAAGAAAGAAAAATATGAAAATGTTTCAATCGTCTTCCAATCTCTTCTGGGGCCGGGGCCAGGCAGTCGTTGCGCCGCCCCGAGACGGATGAGAGCAAAGGGTTTTCCTTCAAGGAAACGGAATTTTTGTGCTTGAGATCTGGAGGACACAGACCTAGATTGATTGCCCGATGGATTACTCCTATTACTCTCCCTCCCTGCCTCCTCGTTGTCACTCAACCTTCTGGGTCAAGGGAAGAGAGTGGGAAGTGTGGAATTCTTTTTTATATATATAGAAGAAATTAAATTGAAGTTACGTGTTAAAACTTTCCTTTCTTTGAAACTCCAGGAAGGCGGGGAACGTTTGGTTATGTCTTTATAAGGTGGAAAGGCAAAAATCAAGGAAAACAATTGTAAAAGTAGACGTTTTTTTCTTTCACTGGGAGCAAACATTGCCGTAAAATACCTGCCAAGTATGTGGAACTACAAACTCCCGTAGACTACGAAATGGCAGGTGTTTCTTTAAATGCATTTCTTTGTTATTATTACCGTAATGATTTGTATTTATGGCTTACCCATATCGTTATGGAAGACGGTCTACATACAAATTTTTCTGCAATACTTTTAGTTGACTAATAATAAAAATCTCAAGACGATAATTTGATGACCCGCTCAGACGTGATAAATTTGAAATAATGTTGATACATGGAGCTGTCCAATGCATTAGGAGGAAAACATGTAACTCTCAGCAAAACAAGATTTGTGCACCAGCGTTACAATATCGCATTTTCTAACTACTGGAGCCCAAGAGATTACAGGTCAGTTAGACACAAAACATATCACGGCAGATTTACTACACGGAGATACGAGACTAACTCGACCTTTTCGGTGTTTGGCGGCTCAAGATAATCCAGTAATGGCAAAATTGGTAGACTTTCCATCAAGAGACTTTGCTGCACAATTGGAATATATCGCTGCGAATATTCCCACCTTTTTTTTGCCCGGTGTTACGCGTTGCCTGGCTTTTAAAAGACTCCGATTCCATTACTCGAATATTTCAAGGGATTAACATAATTTGTACCGTATTGAATCCCTCCTTTACTATTGTATGAACCTGTGTGTTGATGATAGGCATTATTATTGATATTGTCGGAGTTTTTTTTCTTTTAATCAATATAATTTACTTTTATCCTTATTATCCTTATTGATCTATTATATTTATTCTTACTACTACTACTGCTACTACTACTACTACTACTACTACTACTACTACATCTCCACCACCATCACCACTAACCTAACCACTTCTCACCACACAACCTTCGCCTCTCCACGTATACCTCACCTTGCCTCACCACCACCACCACCACCACCGCTCACCATCCTCCTTCCTCACCATATAGTCGGGCCGCGTGCCTTGCGCCGCTCCTGATCTCACCACAAGTTTAAATGAGATGAGTCTGGCTTGTAATGGTGAAACTTTACTCGGTTATGGTGACTGGCCGGGCGAAGTTTCTCTCTCTCTCTCTCTCTCTCTCTCTCTCTCTCTCTCTCTCTCTCTCTCTCTCTCTCTCTCTCTCTCTCTCTCTCTCTCTCTCTCTCTCTCTCTCTCTCTCTCTCTCTCTCTCTCTCTCTCTCACTTAATTATGCACACATTTCTTTAATTGTATATTGATAGCTGATGAAGTGTGGTAATGTGCATCATAATTAATATACATACAAGAGAGAGAGAGAGAGAGAGAGAGAGAGAGAGAGAGAGAGGGAGAGGGAGAGGGAGATGGAGAGATAGATAGAGGGAGGAACACTAATTAATTAACTCTGAAACTCTATAGAAAGAAAACAGTAACGATTTTTCTTCCTCCCGCCGTTTATA
>NC_066564.1:718756-726256 GCF_024679095.1 Eriocheir sinensis
CCCAGTGGAGTGTTGGAACTGAGCGACGCTGATCAAACATAGACCCTGATTAAGCGCCCTAGCTCAGCCATAAAGAAAACTCATTAAACCCGGACTCGCAGCATTGAGGAAACTAATGAAAACGAATACTCACGTGTCGCCCTGAACACCGAGCAGTTACAGCGGGATTATAAGGTGAAGAGGGGGAGGTAGGCAGGCAGAGTGACCCTTCCTTTCCCCTGCACGACCCTAAATACCTGGCTAATATCTCCGTCCGCCCGGGCAATACAGGCTAAATGGATAATTCCGCCCATTGTTTGTTGTTCATACGGGAGATTGACGTCGGACTCTGCAAACCTGACACTCGACTTGATGGTGTGAGCGTTCAGGCCAGTGATTAATGGTTTTAGTGTAGGTTTCAATGGACGGACAGGAGAAGTATCGGAGCCATAAATGGACAGTAATGGAAATGAAGGAAAATGTGATGAAAGGAGAAAACAAAATATGGTAAGAAGGTTGGAGTGTATGATACAACAGATGACTGAAAGTGTAGGTATAAGGAAGAACTTAATGAAGGATAAAAGAAAGGAGGGAAATGAAGGAAGGGAAGAAGGAAAACATGGAGCAATTGAGAAGAACGAAAATAGGTACAGAAAGGATGGAAGGATAAATTAATTGAGGGATTTAAAGAAGGTAAAAAATACTAGATAATTGAAGAGTAACTAATGTAGATACAAAAGGAAGGTAGAAAGGAAGAGAAAGTAAGGAAATGAAAAACCTAGGAAAGTATGGAGTGACAAAAAAAGAGTAACCAAAGTTTATAAAAAAGGAAGGTAGAAAGTAAGGAAGAAAGGAAGTAAGTAAGAAAGGAAGAAAGAAAGGAAAGAAGGGAAGGGAGTAGGAGGAAAGGGAGAGTGAAGGGAGTTTTCGGAAAGGCGAGCTTATGGAAGGAAGGAAGGGGAGAAGGAGGGAAGGAAGGGAGAGAGAGCGGAATGGGAGTTTTCAGGAAGGCGGGCTTATGGAATGAATGAATGAAGGAAGGAAGGAAGGAGGTAATGAAGGAAGGGAGAGAGGGGAACAAGAAGAGAGTTTTCAGGGAGTTGAGCTTATGGAACGAAGGAAGGAAGGAAGGGAGGAGGGAAGAAAGAAAGGGAGAGAGAGGGGAGCGGAATGGAAGTTTTCAGGAAGAAGAGTTTATGGAACGAAGGAAGGAAGGAAGGGAGGAGGGAAGGAAGAAGGAGGAAAGGGAGCAGAAAGAGAGTTTTCAGGAAGGCGAACTTATGGAAGGAAGGGAGGAAGGAAGGGAGGAAGGGAGAGAAATGGGAGCGGAATGGAAGTTTTCAGGAAGGAGAGCTTATGGAAGGAAGAAAGGAAGGAAGGAAGGAAGGAAGGAAGGAAGGAAGGGAGAGAGAGGGGAGCGGAATAGGAGTTTTCAGGAAGGCGAGTTTATGGAGGGAGAAAGGAAGGAAGGAAGAGACGAAGGAAGGCAGGGCGAGAGGAGTGAAGGAAGGGGAGTATTCAGGAAGCTCATGCGGAACAGTAACGAGTCTGATATTAGAGGAAGAAAAATATTATTGAGTCATCAGAGCGGACTGAAGCGTGTACAGGTATCCGGGTTAATTAGTTTACCACCTGTGACCCGTCCCGCCGTGCCAGCTCGTGTGTGTGTGTGTGTGTGTGTGTGTGTGTGTGTGTGTGTGTGTGTGTGTGTTTGATATTGTTAGTTCCCTTGTTTTGCTGATGGCGACATTACACCTCATCACACACACACACACACACACACACACACACACACACACACACACACACACACACACACACACACACACACAAACACACACACACTGCTCTTATCAACCTCTTTCCGCCTCTCTCTCTCCTCTCCTCTCTCTCTCCTCCTCTCTCTCTCTCTCTCTCTCTCTCTCTCTCTCTCTCTCTCTCTCTCTCTCTCTCTCTCTCTTTAGAGTAGCTAAACATAGACGCAAACTGACGTGGAAAGATCAACAACGTGTGTGTGTGTGTGTGTGTGTATAGTTTTAATTATAGATCCAGTGTGTGTGTGTGTGTGTGTGTGTGTGTGTGTGTGTGTGTGTGTGTGTGTG
Organism: Eriocheir sinensis; assembly: GCF_024679095.1. NCBI lineage: Eukaryota > Metazoa > Arthropoda > Malacostraca > Decapoda > Varunidae > Eriocheir > Eriocheir sinensis. The sequence continues at coordinate 720,838 of NC_066564.1, forward strand.
TGTGTGTGTGTGTGTGTGTGTGTGTGTGTGTGTGTGTGTGTGTGTTGTTTTCTGGCAACACTGCTTAGGAACTCAATTTCTGGGTTTGAAGGATGATATAGTTTCCGAGAGAGAGAGAGAGAGAGAGAGAGAGAGAGAGAGAGAGAGAGAGAGAGAGAGAGAGAGAGAGAGAGAGAGAGAGAGAGAGAGAGAGAGAGAGAGAGAGAGAGAGAGAGAGAGAGAGAGAGAGAGAGAGCGCTACAGCAGTCTTCAAGTGTTGGGATCTGATGTGGTTTTAGGAGAGAGGAAGAGTGTTTGTTTAAAGGCTCCATGTTATTCTACTCTTCTGTCGCCTTTCTACTCGCCTTCTCCTGTACGTCTTCCTCTACTTCTCTTTTTTTTAATTATTCTATTTTTTTTCTCGACACTTTTCAGTGTTTACTCCTCTTCCTTTTTTTTTCTCTTCCTCTCTATCTTTCTTCTCCTTCTCCCCGTCTTCTTCTTCTATGTATTCCTTTACCTCTCTTCTCCGTTTCTCCTTTTGTCTTTTCTTCTCGTCTCGTTTTCTTGTACTTTTATTTTTTCCTCCTTTATTATTCTTTCTTTCATTTTCCTCCTCCTCCTCCTCTTTGTACTCTTCCTCCTTCTCGTACTCTCTTTCCTCCTCCTTCTTCTCCTCTTCCTCTAATTTTATGTTCCTCCTCTACTTGCTCCTCCTCGTCTTCTTCCTCCTCCTCTTACTCATTTTCCTCCTCCTCCTCTTACTCATTTTCCTCCTCCTCCTCCTTTTTCTCCTCCACCACTATTTTTACCTTCCTCTTCCTTTTCCTCTTCCTTGTCCCTGTTCTCGTATACTTTCGTCTCATCTTCCTCTTCCTCCTCCTCTTCGTACTATTCCTCCTCGTTGTACTTATTTTCCTCCTCCTCGTTTATCTCCTCCACCTCTATTTATATCTTCCTCATCCTTTTCCTCTACCTTGTCCCTGTTCTCATATATTTTTGTCTCCTCCTCCTCCTCCTCCTCTTCCTCCTCCTCCAGTTTTGTCTCTGTAGGCCCATTTTCTCTCCTATGATTTCCTTTTCCCTCGCCTCCCTAAACTCGGCGATGGCCAAAGATTGATTACCCTTACCGAGACCGCCCGTTCACCAGCTTTGGCACCACTGTCGAGGGTTGAGGCAATAACTCTTGTGCTGGCAACGCTGGTGTGTGCAGGTGACGTAGCACATTCCGTCTGTCTGTCTGTCTGTGTGTGTGTGTGTGTGTGTGTGTGTGTGTGTGTGTGTGTGTGTGTGTGTGTGTGTGTGTGTGTGTGTGTGTGTGTGTGTGTGTGTGTGTGTGTGTGTGTGTGTGTGTGTGTGTGTGTGTGTGTGTGTGTCTCTCTCTCTCTCTCTCTCTCTCTCTCTCTCTCTCTCTCTCTCTCTCTCTCTCTCTCTCTCTCTCTCTCTCTCTCACTCACTCAATTGAATGGAAAGATTAATGCCGTGGAAGATAAAATCCCTTTGACATGGTCGTCTGCCTAATGAATGGATACACGCCGATCCGCATTATAGCATTAAATCGTAACCTATTGAAAACATGAATATGCACCTCAATCACGCGCGTCAGTAATATTTATCTGTGAGCGGCCGCTTTATCGGACCCGAATTCGCTAACTGCTACAATTACTACTACTACAACTACTACTGCTTTCACCACTATCACTACCATCACTACCATTGCTACTTTTACTATACTACTACTACTACTACTACTACTACTACTACTACTACTACTACTACTACTACTACTACTCTTTTTCTTTCTCTACTACTAATCCCACTCATAATCCTCTTCCTCTTCTACCTCCTCCTCCTCCTCTCCTCCTCTCCTCCTCCTCCTTCAACGGTATGAAGTTAAAGGGAAATCGATGTAACACATTGGTGTGCAGAAGTTTTTTCAATAACAGAGTCGTCGATCACTGGAATGGACTCCCACCGTTAGTAGTTAGCGCATAGAGTATCAATAGCTTTAAGTCTTCTTTAGATAAGTACTTCAGGGATATAAGACTATACTGACCCTTCTTCGCATGTTTTCAGACAGATTGCAGCAAGACGTCAACCTAAATTCACGTTATTCTCCCCCACAACCTAGATTGCAAGTAGCGTAAGTTAACAATAGAGTAAAGCAACAGTTAATGTCCGCATGACAGGTGGAGTGAGGTGTGGGTGCAGTAAGGTGACAGGTTACTAGTGCGCCTAGTACCGCCGGTAAAACGAGGATCAAGCCTCCACCTGTGCCCCTGAAACTACACCTCACCCATCGTGAGTATTAGGGGGAATTCTGGGGCTGCCCTGTACTTCTATGTTCTTATGTCCTTATGTAACGAAGTTATTTTCCCCCACAGCCTTGGTTACCAGTAGTGTAAGTTAAGGGTAGTAATTTCCTCTTATTTCTCTCTTTACTGTAAAATTTCCATGTCCCTTTCTTCCTTAAAGGTACATGGTGTTCTCTTCTAACTATTTCCTGCCGGCACGTTGCTGGAGGGAGAGGTGGGTGGGGAGGAGCCTTCATCTATTATGTCCTGTCCTACCACACGTAGATTACTAGTAGTAGCGGTAGTAAACAGACACCCTCGTCATAGACCGATAGGTCTTCTGGTGTCTGTTCTTCCTATGTATTCCTCCTCCTTCTTCTTCTCCTCCTCCTCCTCCTCCTCCTCCTCCTCCTCCTCCTCCTCCTCCTCCTCTTCCTCCTCCTCCTCCTCCCCTTCCCTCCAATTGCCGCAGTGATGAAAAAATAATCTAAGCATTCATATTAATCAGGAGAGAGAGATACATAAGGAACAGAAAATTCGTTTTTCATGGCAGTGGCTCCCGACCTTTCCTTTTACGTCCGTCCGTGTGCAAGATTAAAAAGAGAAGATTAATAACTCATCACATCGCTGCCGGGATATTTAGTGAAGCGGCTATACAGATTCTACGAGGAGGGGGGGGGGGGGGGAATGGAAGGAGATGGAGAAGCGACTAGGGGGGAAGGTTAAGAGGGAGGGAATGTGGGGTGACGACTTGCGTAATATCGATAGCGTAAATAGCGTAAATAAACACCTCCACCAGGATATTTAATGATGTGGCTATACAGAATCTACGAGCGGGGAAGGGGGATGGAAGGGGATGGAGAAGCGACTAGAGGGGAAGGTAAGGAGGGAGGGAGTATAGGGTGACGAATTGCGTAACATCGATAGGGTAAATAGCGTAAATAAACACCTCCACCAGGATATTTAGTGACGCGGCTATACAGAATCTACGAGGGGGGGGGTGGGTGTGGAAGGGGATGGAGAAACGACTAGAGGGGAAGGTAAGGAGGGAGGGAGTATAGGGTGACGAATTGCGTAACATCGATAGCGTAAATAGCGTAAATAAACACCTCCACCAGGATATTTAGTGATTTGGCTATACAGAATCTACGAGAGGGGGGTAGGGGGATGGAAGGGGATGGAGAAGCGACTAGAGGGGAAGGTAAGGAGGGAGGGAGTATAGGGTGACGAATTCGTAACATCGATAGGGTAAATAGCGTAAATAAACACCTCCACCAGGATATTTAGTAACGCGGCTATACAGAATCTACGAGCGGGGAAGGGGGATGGAAGGGGATGGAGGAGCGACTAGAGGGGAAGGTAAGGAGGGAGGGAGTATAGGGTGACGAATTGCGTAACATCGATAGGGTAAATAGCGTAAATAAACACCTCCACCAGGATATTTAGTGACGCGGCTATACAGAATCTACGAGGGGGGGAGGGGGATGGAAGGGGATGGAGAAGCGACTAGGGGGGAAAGGTAAGGAGGGAGAGAATGTAGAAAAACGACTTGCGTAACATCGATAGCGTAAATAAATGAATAAGCCGCTGTTACGAAATATACACAAGTGGCGACAGTAACTACCAGGATAGAGAAGGTAGGGGAATGAAGACCCGATTATTTTTCTTGCGTAATTTGAACTTAGCGGAATAGCAACAATATACATAACTAAACAAACCTCTGCTACGAAATATACAGAAGCTACAGTGGTGTACGTGTGTATGTATGTATGTGTGTAGGGGAGGTATGGGGGAATGCAAGGCTAATTTCTTGTTTTTTGTAATTTTTTTTTACAGCAAAGGAGACAGCTCAAGGGCACAAAAAAAGGAAACAATAATAAAAAAGCCGCTACTCCCTCCTCCTATATGTAATTTGATCTTGACGTAAACAATAATAACATAAATAACTCAACAAACTACTACTAAGAAATATGCCGAAGATAATACTGTATTTACGGGAGGGGGGCGAAGAGGGCGGGGGGGGGGGGGGGGAGGGGGGCGGCGGAACATGGGGGGTCAGATTTGTGTTTTGCTGTCACGGAATTCCAACTTGGCGTGAACAGTAATAGTATGAATAAGTGAACAAACCTCTGCTTCAAATAACATAGAAGCGCTAACAATACATATCAAAGGGGAAGAGGAGAAGATGAAGGGGATGGTACTGGGGTGGATGGGGGGGAAGGGTTGGGAAGGAGGGCCCGATTTGCTTTTTTGTCCTGTCACGTAATTCTAACTTGGCGTAAACGGAAATAATATAAATAAGTGAACAAACCTCTGCTATACAAATTATATAGAAGCGCCAACAATATGTATCAGAGGTGAAGAGGGGAAGATGAGGGGGGTGGTAATGGAGGGGGGGTAAAGGGGGCCCGATTTGTTTTTTGTCCTGTCACGTAATTTGAACTTGGCGTAAACAGTAAACAGGTGAATCAGTTCTGGGGCGACGGACACACAATTTGCCGCCCTGCCATTATTCCACGTGACCGCTCGGCTGCCGGGGCTGTATTATCGGGCAAACACTGTCACCTAATTATATATGGCGGCGGGAACATTCTCTCTCTCTCTCTCTCTCTCTCTCTCTCTCTCTCTCTCTCTCTCTCTCTCTCTCTCTCTCTCTCTCTCTCTCTCTCTCTCTCTCTCTCTCTCTCTCTCTCTCTCTCTCTCTCTCTCTCTCTCTCTCTCTCTCTCTCTCTCTCTCTCTCTCTCTCTCTCTCTCTCTCGCTCTCTCTCGCTCTCTCCCCTCCCTCCCCCCCCTCGTAATCTGTGTAGAGTTTAATTAAGATCATGAGACGAGAAAAATAATATCATTCAACCAAGTATGTTTGTTTTCCTGTTTGTTTCTGTGTTTGTGTTTTTGTGTGATCTTTTTTATTTTTTTGTTTTTGTGTGTGATTGTGTATGACTACGTGTGTGTGTGTGTGTGTGTGTGTGTGTGTGTGTGTGTGTGTGTGTGTGTGTGTGTGTGTGTGTGGTGTGTATTCGTGTTTGTTAGTTGTATGTAAAACCCTCGTATTTACATTTTGTTTATTTTCGTTGTCGGGGAATGTTTGTCTACGTAAAGTTTCGTTATACCCCCGCCGCCGCTGAAAATTGAACCCGAACACAAA
>NC_066564.1:731256-793756 GCF_024679095.1 Eriocheir sinensis
AGAGAGAGAGAGAGAGAGAGAGAGAGAGAGAGAGAGAGAGAGAGAGAGAGAGAGAGAGAGAGAGAGAGAGAGAGAGAGAGAGAGAGAGAGAGAGAGAGAGAGAGAGAGAGAGAGAGAGAGAGAAAGCTAAAGGTACATAAACCGATACAAACACAGACACAGAGGGAGAGAGAATGAGGAGGAAAAGGAGGTGAAGGAGGAGGAGGAGGAGGAGGAGGAGGAGGAGGAAGAGGAGGAGGAGGGAAGAAGAACGTTAATGTGTGCTGCCTCACAAACCGATATTGCAATGTGCAGTTTATGGGACGAGAAAATTGAGCCTGCAAACTTGAGAGAGAGAGAGAGAGAGGATGGACGAAGCTTTCTCTAATTTCTACTTACCTACTTCAAAGGAATAACGGAAGCTTTGACCTCGACTAAAGGCCTCTCCTCCTGCCCTCCCTTCCTCCTTCTCTTCCCCTTCATTCCCTCCATCCTCCCTCCCTCCCTCCCTTTAATCCCTCCACTGTATCCTGCCTCGCCGCCCTGTCTCTCATTTGTCTCTTGCCAGCAGCTGTCTCTCCCACGCGTCTTTGGTCCCCGGGTCTTCTCACACTGTTTCTGTATATGTCTTTCTGTCTCTGTTTGTCTTTTTCTCCGTTTCTAAATTTGTTTCTTGGCCGTTTAGATGACAGTTGAGGTTGTGGGTGTTTGGGTTTCAGTATCGTGGTGTTTCCAGGTAACTGTTTTGGCTCGCTGCTTGGCTCCTAGAGCGTTGGGTTGGCTGGCGTGCTGGCTGGCTGGCTGGCTCGACCCTTGGCTGCTCGGCTCCTTGGCGGGTCGGGTTGGCAGCTTGAACGTGTGTGTTTACTTGGAGAGGGTGGCCGTCATACCTCCTCACGGGTTGGTGGGTTGCCATCTTTGCTGTGTGTGTGTGTGTGGACGCACGCACGCACGCATTTACCTAGTTGTAATTTAAAAGGCGAGCTGCATTCGTAGGAGCTTATCCCCAAATCACATGTTATCAAGTTTAATTTTATATTCAGCATTATTTATTGGCTTGGATGATTATCTTCTCAACACACACACACACACACACGCACACACACACACACACACACACACACACACACACACACACACACACACACACACACACTCTCTCTCTCTCTCTCTCTCTCTCTCTCTCTCTCTCTCTCTCTCTCTCTCTCTCTCTTCTCACTTTACACAGACTGGGTTGGATGCAAGAGAATACCTTTTGGAACGAAAAATGAGAAGTTTGGCAAAGAAACAAAAAGCAAAACAAAAAATACAAAAAGGAAAAATCAATAAAGAACAACAGACTGGAAACTAAACAAAGCGAAGAAAATAAACTAGAGAGCAGTGAAGGAAAGTAAATACGAGGAAGAGATATGAAAAAGAGGAGATATTTACACGAGAAACTCAAAACCCGACACAAAAGGAATAGCAACAAAGAGACAGGAAAAAAAGTATTAATCGAAGCGAGGCAGTGTTAGATTATGGATAAGGTTATGGGTTTCTCTGTATCTGTCTATCTATCTATCTATCTATACTTTCTTCTTTTCGTCTTTTTTTTCAGTCTTTTTCTTTTTCTTTCCTCTTTCTCACTCTTTTGTATCTATCTATCTATGTATCTATCTACTCTTCATCCTTTCATTTTTTTCCCCTCTTTCTCATTCTTCTTCTGTATCTATCTATCTGTATCTATCTACTTTCTTTTTCTTTCATTTTTTCAATCTTTTTTCTCCTCTCACTCCCTATCTATCTATCTGTATATCTATCTTCTCTCATCTATTCATCCTTTCTTTCAATCTTTTTCTTTTACTTTCCTCTTTCTCACTCTCTTCTTCTATATCTATCTATGTCTATATATCTATCTACTCTCTTCTTTTCATCCTTTCAATCTTTTTCTTCCCTTTTTCTTTCATCTACTTTATCTATCTATCTATCTATCTATCTATTGTGCTGGAGAGGAATAACAACAAAAAGCTAAACAAAAAACTAATCAAAGCGAGGCGGCGGTAGATCATGGAGCAGGCTATTGGTTCGTGGTCTATTCATGGTGTCTACAGGTGTTGTGTCTTTCGCCTCTTTAGATTAAACACGAGGCAGCGAGCGAGACGATAACCACCTGTGTGTGTGTGTGTGTGTGTGTGTGTGTGTGTGTGTGTGTGTGTGTGTGTGTGTGTGTGTGTGTGTCCCGTTCAATAGGGCGAGTTATGGGGCGCTTGATGAATACTTTAAAAATGTGGCAGCGCTCGGCGGGCGGCTCGGTCAATAGTGTGTTCATCATTCGTGGCTCCGGGACTTTGTGGTCTGAGGGAGGACGGGGAGGGGAACAGAGGGAGGCTTCAGAGAGATGTGGGGAGTAATGAAGGAGGAGAGAGAGAGGGAACGGAGGGATGGGTGAAGAGGCGAGGGATACGCTGAAGAAAAGAGAGATATGGGGGAGGGATAAAACATAGAAGGAAGCTGCTGGGAGATGTGAAGGACTAACGAGAGGTGAGGGAGAGGGAACTGAAGGGAGAAGGGGGATGTGCTGTGAGTCTATAGTGAGTGAGAGATGTGAGGACTAATGAAAGGGGAGAGAGAGAGGGAAGGGAAAGAAGAGGAGGGGTGTGATGGGAGGCTCGTGAGAGGTGTGGGAGACTAATGGGAGATGAAGGAGAGGGAATGGAGGGGAGATAGAGAGATAGGAGAGATGTGCTGAAGAGGAGAGATGCCTAAAGGGAGATAAAACACAAAGGGATGCTGGTGAGAGACGTGGGAACTGATGGAAGGGGAGAAAGGGAATGGAGAAACAGGAGGGAAAGAATGGAGAAAGAAAGAGAAAGAGAAGTGAAGAGAAAAGAAAAGAAGCGAAGAGAAGAGAAGAGAAGAGAAGAGAAGAGGAGAGAGAGAGAGAGAGAGAGAGAGAGAGAGAGAGAGAGAGAGAGAGAACCTTCCCGCACTTCAACCAGCAGTAGAAAAGAAACAACAACAAAAATAAACATCAAGAACAACAACAAAATGAACGAAAATAAGGAAGGAACAGGGCGGAAAGAAACGGAAAGAAGAGGAGAGGTAAGAGAAGCGAGAGATTGAAAAGAGGGCACGGAGAGGAGAGGAGGGACGGGATGAAGAGAAGAAGAATAAGAAGAGAACTGAGAGATGAAAGAGAGAGAACGGAGAAGGAAGGAAGTAGAAGGGATGCTGTGAAGAGAAGAGAGGTGGACGAAGACAGGAAACAGAGAGGAAAGGAATGATATACAGAAGAGAAGAGAGGTAAAAGAAGAGGGAACGAACAAAAAAGAACTGAGGATTGAAAGACGCAAGTGGTCGGGATAGGAGTGGAATGTCAATGGATAGGACCGAGACTCGAGGGATGAACGTAAAACGCAGGAAAGGCTGGGAAAGGAGGAGGTTTAATCAGGGGAGACAGTAGTAGACACTAGCGGGAAAAAAGAGTGAAAGGAGACATAGTAGAGGACGGAAAGGTCAGAGGGTTGAAGTGAGGATGCCGAAGGGACAGGCACACAAACAGGAAAGGATTGGAAGGGATTATACATACGAGAGAAAGGTAGGAAAGGGGAAAGGGGGAGAGGAAGTAGAGGGGAAAATGACTACTCAGAGGGGAAAAGGTTGGAGTGAGGTTAAGGTTAAAGAGGGTAGGATAGAAGCAGGTCTTGGATGTGAGATACTGATGAAGGAAAAGTTAAGGAAAAGGAAAGAAAGCGAGAGATAAGAAAACTGAATGAAGATCGAATATGAAGTTTTAATGTTATGATAAAGGTCGAGAAATGGAGATAGAAATTGATTGAGCGAGAGGTAGAGGGAGAGAGAAAGAGCGAGCGAGGAAGAGAGAGAAAGCGAGAGGAGGGAAGAAGAGAAGGAAAAATCAAGAGAGAAAGAGAGAAAGAAAGAGCAAGAGAGAGGAAAAGAAAGAGCGAGCGAGATGGGGGAAGAAAAAAATAGAGAGAGAGAGAGAGAGAGAGAATTTTCATATATTTCTCTCATGATACCAATATTTTTTCACTCTCAGGCTGTCAATATTCGTCCGCCTTTTCAAGTCTCCCAATTTCTGTCACGGGACGTCAGGTAATTACATTTAGCGCCACAAACTTTTTATACGCGAGGACGAAGGAGACGCCTTGTTTGTGACTTTGGCGTTCCCGGAAGAGCCAAACAGTAATGAATCCGAGGAGAGAAAAATTTAGCCAGTCTTCTTTACGCCGAGAGAACAATATAACCGAGGAAGGGGAAAAAGACGTGGAGGTATGAGATGACAAGGTGGAAGGATGTGAGAGTGTGGGCGGTGAACTCTAGGTATCGGAAGGGTCTCAAAGAAGCACTTAGAACACATACAAACTCATACACAAAAAAACTATTAAATCTACGTCAATTTGAATCTCGCGCCCCTCTTTTGAATACGATATGGCGCGTGTGATCAAGTTCCTGTTCTGTGGTTCTGCTGCGCATATGCATAGGAAATAAGTAAATGAATAAAATAAAAAAACTGTAATGGAGAGATAAATCTATAAAATCTATAAAATCTCTCTCTCTCTCTCCTCCCGAAATTGACCTCTCTTTCGGCCACCTCTTTTGATTCTTTTTTTTTAAGGAGTAGCGAGTAGCGGGCTTTTTTTATTATTGTTTCCTGTTTTGTGCCCTTGAGCTGTCTCCTTTGTTGTAAAAAAAAAAAAAATAGGTGTGTGATACGATGAAATTAGAGTACATTCGTAAAAATACTTCGTGAGTTGTTTAGTTAAAATGAATTAATACCAGAATTTTGAGGTTGTTAATAAAAGTGAAACGTGTTATATCAATGCGCAAAAAAACTGAAATATAAGAAGGTATCACTGGAAAAAGAAAATCGGTAGAAAATATTTAATGTCCCTTCGTATGAAAAAAGAAAACAGTAACCGACTTCAGTATTAAAAGAAACGTGACGGCGGACTTTAATATTTTAGCATGATAAAAAAAAAATGTAAATATGAATGAAATGTGTATAATGTAAGAGTTTGGGGATGATGGTAATAGTGTTGATGACTGTTGCAACGAGTTATTTTTGTGATATGATTGTGGTGTAGTCACGTAACACACACACACACACACACACACACACACACACACACACACACAGACACAGACACACACACACAGATTATTACCAGCATACTCCGAATATCCTCATTAATCTCATCTTGCTGCCTTCAGAAATCAAACATTCTTTTCCTTCTTTCTTTCAGCCAGTAAGTTTTTTTTTTCATTTCGCTGGAACGCCGCCAAACGTTTTCGGTTCCCATGACGTTTGTGGGAATGAATCGTTATCTCTCTCTCTCTCCCTTTCATGGCTCGCTTTTGTTTCATTCGAGTTTTTTTTTTATAGCATTTACATCAGTTTATCCTTCCATCTCGTTCTCCTCGATCAATTTCACCTTCCATTTACCTCATCTGTCATCCCTCCCTTCCCTCTTCCTCCTCCTCCTCCTCCTCCTCCTCCTCCTCTCACCCCTCATGCCTCATCACTCTTCCTTCCTTCCTTCCCTCTTCCTTCCTCCATTTCTTACTTCTTTGTCCTGCAGCCTCCCCTTCTCTCCTTGCAATTCATTTCAATACTGTATGTGTGTATGGGGAGGGGGGGGGGGAGAGGGCTTGTGTGTGTGTGTGTGTGTGTGTGTGTGTGTGTGTGTGTGTGTGTGTGTGTAACTACTTGGATTTCACTTTCTCATATGCTTTTTTTTTTTATCCTCCTCCGTTTCCCCTTTTTCCTCCTCCTCCTCCTCCTCCTCCTCCTCCTCCTCCTCCTTCTCCTTAACTCTCGGCTGCTCAGAAAGTTTCCAGATTAGTATACTTTTGGTAATATTTTTCATCAACCTAAAGCATTAATCATCCACGCTCGGTACACACACACACATACACACACACACACACACACACACACACACACACACGTCCAAACTTGATATCGTCCCCCCCTCCCTCACCTCCCACCCCTCCACACACACACACACACACACACACACACACACACACACACACACGTACACACACACTCGCGTATCAAACAAGTATCTAAAAGTCGTGTGGGTCTAGCGGATGACACACTCTCTCTCGGCGGGTTCGACTCCCAGCGGTCTCGACACCCACCAGCCAGCCAGTCAGCCAGCCCCAAACTAGCTTCCAGACATGTCCTTGAACACAGACACATCCTCGGTAGCTTATTGAAATTGATGGTGTCCTGCCCTACTCAGCTCCCTTCCTTTTCATTTATTATCTCCTTCTCCTTCTCGTCTTCCTATTTTTTTTTGCTTTTTTCCGCATTTTTTTCTTACTTCTTTTTTGTTCTACTTTTCTTTTTCTCATTTTTCCGTTTTTTTTTTCTCCTCGTTCTCAGCCATTTATTCTTGTTTTCCTTACATTATACTTCCTTCTTCTTGTCCTCTTCCTCTTCTTCTTTTTCATCTTCTTCCTTCTTCTTCTTTTTCATTTTTTATATATTCCCGGTCCCTCCCGTCTTCCTTCTTTTCCTCCTCCTTTTATTCTTCTTTTTTCCTCCTCATCTCCTTGTTTTTCTTATCTCTTTCCTCCTTCTTGTCCTCTTCCTCTTCCTCCTCCTCTTCTTCTTCTTTCCCCTCTTTCACCTTTTCATTTTTTATATTTTCCCGGTCTTTCTTTTTTTCCTCGTTTTCCTCCTCCTTATTTTTCTTTTCCCCCTCCGTTTCTTTTCCCCTCCTCGTCGTCCTCTTCGAATTTCTCCCATTTTTCCTCTTTTCCTTCTTTATCCTCTTACTCTTCTTCTTTTTCTCTTTTTCCCCTTCTCTTTTTTCGTCCTCTTTTTCCTAGTTTTCTTTTTACCATACGTCTCATTTTCCTCCCTTGTCCTCCTCCCTGTATTCTTTTCTCCTTCCATTCTTTACTTCCTTTTCATTCTTTTCTTCTTCTTCTTATTTTTCTCTTTTTCTCCTTCTTCCTCTTCGTTTTCTTCTTCTTTGTCTTCTGTTTCCCGCTTCTTCCTTATTTCCTCTTCGTCCTCCTCCTCCGCTTTCTCTTCTATTTTCCCTTCGTCTCCTTTTCCTCTCTTTGTCCTTCTCTTATCCTTCATTTTCCTATTCTTCCTCTTCCTTCTCCTTGTCCTACTTCTTTTATTAATTTTCACGCCCTCGTCTCCTCTTTTCCTCCGTGTTCTTTTATATTTTCCAACTTCCCCTTTTCCCTTTTTTCCTCCTCTTCATTACCCTCCTCCTCCTCCATATTTTCCTCCTTCACCTCCTCCTCCTTCCTGTTATAATATTAATCCTCCTAGTTTAGTTTTCCTCAATCAGCTTTCTTCCTCTCCCTCGTCTTCGTCATTCTTCCCTTCATTATATGCTTTTCATCCTCCTCTTCGTCCTCCTCTTCCCCTTCCTCTTCCTCCTCCCGGTCGGAGAGTAGGACAGGGATAAATGGTACTCCTCTCGTCCCGTCCCTTGGGTGCTGCTGGGACGCCGGGAGATACATATCCTTCAAGGGGTAATACGGGCCATGCGATCCTTCCTTAGTGCCGGATAAATGGTGACGACCCGCTCGGAAACGCATCCTACCCGGCCCTCCTTTTCTTCCCTCATCCTCCCATGCACAGAAGGAAGGTCCCGGTTCATGCGAAGGACTCTATATGAATCCATTTTAAAGTATCTGTATGGTAGAGATAAAGTATATGTATGGTAAAGTATGGTTGAGGTATGGTATATGTATGGTAGGGTGGAGGTCAATGGTGTTATGTAGATCTTAGGTTCATATTATTTAACGTTCTGTTCCCATTACGACTGTTTAACTATTTCCCCAAGGCCACAGAGAAGATTAACCGGGTCTTCAAGGGGGTGACTCCCGTTCAAGGCGCAGAAGTCGTGTTCAACTATCACCAGCATCACAAAGAGTCCATGCAAGTCCGTCCCAGTAACTTCAAGGAGAGGGTTTTGAATAGACGAACTGAGGTGCCGATACGCTTCAGAATACGGACAGAAGAAAGGAAGTGCAAAGCGTGGAAATGAAAGGACGCGTATCAGTATTAAGCTGTGATGAGTGCGGGAGAGTTCAAAGACGCCTCGTGAGTGAGTCTGTAAAGTTGGTGGGACATTAAAATATAAACACCCGCCTCAAGCCTCTCCACCTCCTCCTCCTCCTCCTCCTCCTCCTCCTCCTCCTCCTCCTCCCCGAAGCATGTTTTATCACGTCGTAAAGTTGTACACCCGAAAAAGGAAAGTAAATTCGAAGAAGGCGAAGTCAAAATATTCCTCCGCCTGTTTGAACTCTCTCGCAGCGAAGGGAAAAGCATATATGAAAGACACGGAAAAATATCCTCCTCTTAAGAATTTTAAGCCGAGGACAACGCAAAAATAACACTCCTCAGGAAGAAGAATGTGAGTCGCGGGAGATGGAGGAGGAAGAGGAAGGAGGAAGAGGAAGGAGGAAGAGGAAAAGGAGGAAAAGTGTTGATAAAGTGAACAAGAGCCTGGGGGACCGGGCAACACATACATATATATAAAACCCAGAATGGAGGGCGAGGCAGCGTCGTGTACTATGTGTCACTGGACTGGACTGGACCGAAATGGAGGACCCGTTGCGGAGGCGGACGAGGTGGCGGTGGTGGAGGCGGGGCGATGGCGTGTTGCAGAGGGCCGGGAGCTGCTCCACTCAACCATCCATCCATCCTCCCGTCCGTTCTGGCACCCCGGGACGAGCTTCCAATAGATTGTGATGGATTTCCGAGTGAACTGCATCGGCCCGGATGATAAAGGTGACAAAATCCCGCAGGTCTCTCAAATCTGGAGACGCCGCTGAACACGCTCTCGAAATATTTATGTGACCCGCGTCCTGGAGTGTCGTATATTACCCCAGGACGTGTTGGGGCCACTTAGAACGATGTCATATTCGCGTGTTATTTGGCCCGCCAGTGATGTATCGCTTACCTCGCCTTCCCCCGCCACGGACAGTGCATATATTTTTTCCTTTCTCTCCTCGCAATTTTCCCAGACAAGCCCTCCGGAGGTAAAATCTCCTCCTGCACGTCCTTTCCTCCATAAATCCTCTCGCTCTGTCTTCCTCTTCTTCCTCCATCTCCTCCTGCTCCTCCTCCCCCTCCTCCCCCGTCCTTCCTTCCCTCCTCCATTCCCATCCTCCTCCGCCCTACTCCTCTGCTGCAGTTCCCTTCCTCTTCCTCCTCCTCCTCTTCACTGCATGCTCCCTTTTTTTTCTTCTCTCTCTCTCTCTCTCTCTCTCTCTCTCTCTCTCTCTCTCTCTCTCTCTCTCTCTCTCTCTCTCTCTCTCTCTCTCTCTCTCTCTCTCTCTCTCTCTCTCTCTCTCTCTCTCTCTCTCTCTCTCCTAACAGCTGTCTTTAATAGCAAGCTCTATATTATTTCTTTCCCTTCGACTCCCTTGCTTTCCCCCTTTCTTTCGCTTTCCCAATACATTTCCCGTGACTTATTCCTTGCGTCTCCTCAAGGTGGGTTCTTCTCTCTTATGTCTTCGTATATTTCTGCGGTGATAGTTTTCCCTCACGTCCTCTTTTTCTTCTTTCTTCTTTCTGGTTTTCTTCATCCCATTCTTCACTTCCTCTCCGTTCTGCAGCTTCTTCTTCTCCTCCTCCTGCATGCGTTTTCAATATTTTTTTTCTCGGCTTCGTTCCATTTTCAGGTTTTCAGTATTTCGTGAGCGCCGCTTTGGCAACACTTCCTCGTTCGTTGCCAAATTGAGGTTCCTTACAATTCATCGCCAGATCCTCTTCGCCTTTATTCCTTCCTTCCTTCATGGTTACCTTACGAACACTAATATTTATTGCCTCTGTTACCCACTTTTAATTTGTATACGTATTCATATTGCTAGCTAAAGAACAATGCATGTATTAATGAATGAATGAATAGAGATCGATTCTGCATTGAGTAAATTGTGAGCGATTGGAAAATTGAAACACACACACACACACACACACACACACACACACACACACACACACACACACACACACACACACACACACACACACACACACACACACACATACACGCTCTATAATTCTTTGGCTGTGAGCGTGTAGTTTTTCGTGAGTGTGTGTGTATGTGTGTGTGAGAGAGAGAGAGAGAGAGAGAGAGAGAGAGAGAGAGAGAGAGAATCAACCATTATCACAATACACAAAGACCTCAAGCACCTTCACACCACCACCACCACCACCATCACCACCATCATCACCATCATCTTTGACTCTTACACCATCACTTAAGTTTACACCACCCACCTCAACACCATTTCTCACCACCACCACCACCACCACCACCGCTTCCGCACCTGCTCGTCACACCTTCGCCCACGCGCCGCCTCGGTCAATCACGTGAGCAAAGCGAGCGCCTCTTCGTTACGGGTGGATGTGACTTTCTGTTTATTTCTTTTTTCTTTTTGCTGGTTATGGTTTTTGATGCAACGATTGTACGCTGTGTTCTTTTTTCGCTCGGAACACGATGATTTTATTTTTTTACTTTTATCTTTTTTTTTTTGAGTCGTATTTCTGATTGCTCTTGTGATACATCGTTCCAAATTGCTGCTGTTTTTTTCTCGTTTTTTGTGCTTGTATGATTCAGCCGCCCCCGCCGTCGTTACCTTAACAAAATGGGTCTATCCTGGAGGCATTAATATTTGCTGAAACTTTTATATATATTTTTTTGTTTTAACCTCGAGGGGAAATTACAAATCGTCGTTGGCTCTCATTAAATCCAGGAGCAGCGAGTAGCGGGCTTCTTTTTTTATTGTTTCCTTTTTTTCTGCCCTTGTGCCGTCTCCTTTGCTGTAAAAAAAAAAAAAAAAAAAAAAAAATCCCTCTATGTAACGAAAAAAAATAAAGTCCTTTCTCTCTCTCCGCGACGGGACATTTTACATTAAACTAACATCAAACTTCTCACCGGAACACATTTTCATCGCTACGTTTTTCAGTATAATAACGTTCGCCTCGCTTTATTTTTTTTATAGTTGTGATGCCACCGACGACCTATTACTACTATTTATAAGCTCCCATCCCCCCCATGGCTTCATACATAAGGGCAGCGGTGCGAGGACGGTGCTTACAATTGCTCGTCACCTGTCAAAGCTACATTAATATTTATTGTGTGCTCCTGTGCCGCTGTTGTGCAAATGTTTGTTGATTTGAATGTGCTTTTGATGCCCGTGGATATTGGGTAATGAGACCGTTCCGGGAGCCAGCAGTGATGGGTGACTTTTTATTTGCTCCGTCCGTCTCTGTCTGTCCCGCCTGTCCTGTCCTGTCCACCCGTCCATGTGTGTGAGTGAGTGTTCTGTCTGTCTATCTGTCTGTCTGTCTTTACTCTTGCCTCTTTGTCTATCTGTCAGTCAGTGTCGATCTATACGTTTCTTTGTCCCAGTACAACATTATCTGCCCATTCGTTCGTGTGTGTGTGTGAGTGAGTGAGTGAGTGAGTGAGGAAGGAGGGAGGGAGTGTGCTTGTGTCCGTGTGTGTGTGTGTTCTGTCTGTCTGTTATCCTGCTTCATTTGCCTATCTGTCAGTCAGTGTAGATCAATACCATTTTTTCTGTCCATCTTTTTATTCACTGAACTTTCATTTGACGTCGTATTGGCGCAGGGAGGTCGAAGGTTTGCTGATCATTTAGTGCTCGCCTCGCCTCCTACTCCTCCTCCTCCTCCTCGCTGTATGTTGCTGTCGTTCGGTGTTTGTTCGTTTGTTGGTTCATGTCAATACTCACCTGTTTACTCAGTGGAGGGACGAGTTGTTTTCTTCCTACGCTTTCATTACATCAGCATATTTTCTTTTATTGAGACTCATTTTCACACACACACACACACAAACACAAACACCATGACCCACTATACCCTCTCACACACACTAAACCACTTCTCAACAAACAAAACATACAATAACAACAACAACAGGGGCTTCATGTAATACAATAACAACAACAACAGGGGCTTCAGGTAATACAGAGGTGTGCTGCCATCCATCTCTGTCTCCCTCGCCCCATTCACACACATCGCTCCTCTTAGCAAACAATGGATCGAGTGGCTGATCTATGCTCTATGGGCCTCGTGGGGGTCGTTGAATTCCAAAGTAATTTATCCCTTCCCGTCACCTTTTATTTTCCCTGCTACCGACCTCTCCCATTTCCACCCCATAGCGAGCAGCCCTTCCTCCTTATCATGACAGCTCCCCCCATTACCTCCATCAACACCTCCATCATCACCACCACCTTCATCACCATTACCACCACCACCACCACCACCACCACCAGCGGCAGCCTTACCATTTATTGCGTCTCTTATCACAGTCTCAAGGGTCGTTTCATCATCATCATCATCATCATCATTTTATCATCACTGTTACAGCTATTTTTACCTTTTATTACGTTTTCCATTCCGTTCTTGCATGAATTTTTTTTCTCATCACGGAAATTTTCTCTCATTATATTTTATTTCTCCATTTTTCTTTTTGTTTTCTTCATTCCTTCCCTTCATGCATTCTCTCTCTCTCTCTCTCTCTCTCTCTCTCTCTCTCTCTCTCTCTCTCTCTCTCTCTCTCTCTCTCTCTCTCTCTCTCTCTCTCTCTCTCTCTCTCTCTCTCTCTCTCTCTCTCTCTCTCTCTCTCTCTCTCTCTCTCTCTCTCTCTCTCTCTCTCTCTCTCTCTCTCTCTCTCTCTCTCTCTCTCTCTCTCTCTCTCTCTCTCTCTCTCTCTATCGCCATTATCTTTACTCCTCTTTAACTTGGTAAGCACTCCTCCCCCTCCTCCTCTTCTTTTCCTCTCCCTCCTCTTCTTCCTCCTTCTCGTCCTCTTCCTTCTCTTCCTTCTCGTCGTTGTCGTTCTTGTTCCCATCCTCGTCTTCGTCTTCCTCGTCCTCCTCCTCCTCCTCGTCCTCCTCCTCCTCCTCCTGCTTAAGCCGTCACCATCATCTTTTCTAAGGCGGTTTAATTCCCTTCTCTCCCCCCCCATTAACACAGCCCGACCCTTCCGCGCCTCCCCTGCCCGGCCCCTCTTTAGCGTTATGTGCTAATATCCAGCGGCTTTCTTTCTCTCTTTTATTTCTCTCTCTCTCTCTCTCTCTCTCTCTCTCTCTCTCTCTCTCTCTCTCTCTCTCTCTCTCTCTCTCTCTCTCTCTCTCTCTCTCTCTCTCTCTCTCTCTCTCTCTCTGTCTGTCTGTTTTTCTCTGTCTCTTTCTCTGTCTTTTTCTCTGTCTCTCTCTCTCTCTGCTTCTCCTCTATTTCCCTCTTCCTTTCAGTTTCCCTTTAACCTTCTATTTTCCTTTCTTTCTTTCCTTCTTTGTTTGTTTGTTTGTTTGTTTCTTTCTCTCTCTCTCTCTCTCTCTCTCTCTCTCTCTCTCTCTCTCTCTCTCTCTCTCTCTCTCTCTCTCTCTCTCTCTCTCTCTCTCTCTCTCTCTCTCTCAATTTCCTGCACCCATACACCTTTACTAAGCTATCGTCAGCGGCCTCGAGAAACGACCAGACAGAACCTAATGACCAAAGGACGTCGCCAACCCAGCCGTCTCAAGGTCGTAGGGGTGTGAGAGAGAGAGAAGAAAGAAAGGAAGGAAGGAAAAAAGAGAGAGAGAGAGAGAGATATGCGGAGAAATGACACACACAAAAGCTTTCTTAAACAATTTATCTTCTATTACTTATTGCCTTTCAGCGTTCTCGTCTTCCTCCTCCTGTCATTCTTAGCCAAACCTTTCCTCTCGTACTCCCTCTCCTCCTCCTCCTCCTCCTCCTCCTCCTCCTCCTCCTCCTCTTTTTGAGTGTCCGGTTATGCTCTTAACCGAACGGAAATGGGGAGGAAACGAACCGACAACCGGATGTTAAAAGATCGGACAGGAGGGTTCCGGGGACTAAGATGACCTTCTGACCGGCTGACTTGGGACGGTGGAGGAGGAGGAGGAGGAGGAGGAGGAGGAGGAGGAGGAGGAGGAGGAGGCCGAGGGTAGTGGTGGTGGTAGTGGTTGAACGGATGAGAGAAAGAAAATCGAAAACGAGGGTAGAGAAAAAAAGAAAAAAATGGACCAAAAAAGGACGAAAAAAATACATTGTAGCAAGATGGAGGATGAGGAAGAAGGAAGGTAAGGAAGAGGAGGAGGAGGAAGAGGAGGAGTAGGAGTACCATTATCATTAGTAGAAGCAGTGGCAGTAACAGACGGAGGAGGAGGAAGAGGAAGAAGAGAAGAAGGAGGAAAAGAAGGAGAAGGAAAGCAGAAACAGGAGGAGAGAAGCAAGAGAAAAAGAAGAAGAATCGAGGAAGGCGAGAATGATGAGGAAGAGGAGGAGGAGGAGGAAGAAGAAGAGAAGAAGGAACGCAGGAACAGAAGAGGGAGAGCAAGCGAAAAGGAAGAAGACGACTTGGGAAAGACGAGAATGAGGAGAAGGAGGAGGAAGAGGAAGAAGAGAAGATAAAGGAGGAATAGAAGATGAAGGAAAGAATGAACAGGAGAGAAAGCAAGAGAGGAGGAAGAAGAAGAATTGGGAAAGGCAAAAATGTGAAGGAAGAGGAGGAAGGAGTGGAGGGGAATAGAAGAAGAACAAAAATAAAGAAGAAAGAAAGGGCTGGAGAAAGAGGATTAAAGTCTGTCATTCTTCCTTTCCTGAGCCGAACAGCCAAGTCAGGACAGTTGTTTCCTTTCCCTTGTCTTCCTATCTCTCTCTCTCTCTCTCTCTCTCTCTCTCTCTCTCTCTCTCTCTCTCTCTCTCTCTCTCTCTCTCTCTCTCTCTCTCTCTCTCTCTCTCTCTCTCTCACTTGGCTTTTTTCTTTTTTTTCTGTTATGTCAGTTCCTCTTCTGTTTACCTTCTGTCTCCTTGCTTAATGTTTTTTGTTGTTCCTCTTTAATTCAGTCACTCTTCTTCCTCTTTTTTTTTTACTATATTTCACTTCGCTTCGTCCTTTTTCTTATTGTTATGGATTATGTCAGTTTCTCCTCTGCTTTCGTTCTCTCAGTCTGCCTCGTGTCTGCTTTGTCTCCTCCTCTTGTTAGTCAGTGAAAAATTATCCTTCCTTTGTTTATTTAATTTTACTGTTGAAAGCCAAAGAGTAAAAGTGTCAAACTCATCCTAGCTCACTGTTGGCATCTTCACCGGTATTGGTATCATCTTCGTTGTCATCTTCATCGTTATCCAATGTAAATGTATCTTTTTGGGTTTATATCTCCGTTAGCAAAAGCCGCCTTATTAAACAAGCATTATTCATCTTTGCCGTCACTATCGTCATCGTCATCTTCGTCACCGTCATCGTGGTTGTCATCGTCGTCATCGCAACCCTCTCCGCCTCAGATCCCTTTCCGCCAACCCTTTCCCCTCAACTCTTTCCGCCAAACCCTTTTCGCTCAACCCTCTCGACCCAATCTTTTCCGCCCAACCCTTTCCCTCAACCCTTTCCGCCCAACCCTTTCCCTCAACCCTTTTCCCCCACCTTTTCCGCTCAACCCTCTTCGCTCAACCCTCTCGGCCCAATCTTTTCCTCCCAACCCTTTCCCTCAACCCTCCCCCCCCCCGCCTTTTCCGCCCAACCCTCTCCACCCAACTCTCTCCGCCCTTTGTTTCTTCGCCGTGTAAGCAATAATGGAAATCAATGATAAATCTGCCGACGCCTGAAAATGCCCCTGAGAAATATATAACGAGACGGAGTGGAGGCTTCAGGCAGAAAACTTATAGGTAGTTAATAAAAAATATATATACTCATTGGAGGACATTTATTAGTACAGCATTTTCTGGTGAATTTTGAGGCTTTGTTGTCCTTAAAGAATACAAAACATCATAAAAACGTTTAGAAGGCAAAATATAGGTTCGAAGAAAGGTATAAATTGAGTTAGGGAAAAATATATTAATTGGAAGATATATTAACACAGTAATTTCTGAAGAGTTTTGAGGCTTTGAAGTCCTTAAAGAATACAATACATCATAAAAAAGTCTAGGAGGCAAAATATAGGTTCGAGGAAGGGTATGAATTGAGTTAGGGAAAAATATATTAATTGTAAGATATATTAACACAGTAATTTCTGAAGGGTTTTGAGGCTTTGAAATCCTTAAAGAATACAAAAACATTATGAAAAAGATATATACGTGCTCAAACCACTTAGGAGGCAAAATATAGGTTAGAGAAAAGGTTTGAATTTAGTTGCTTAGAATAAGTTCATTGGTACACATTTAAAAGCATTCCGTATATTCTCAAAAGCTCTAAAAAAAATGTTAAGTGATCAAAACACTTAGGAGGCAAAATATAGGTTTGATAAAATATATGGATTCACTGGAAGACATTTATAAGCCCTTGGTATTTCGTCAAGAGTTATGAGGCTTTGCTGTCCTTAAAGTACATAAAAAAAGATATATGCGTGCTCAAAACCCTTAGGAGGCAAAATACAGGATAGGGAAATGTTATGAATTTAGTTAGTTATGAAAAAAAGTGCTTTATAGAAAGACACTTAAAGGCATTCAATAAAAAAAATATACAACGTGCTCAAACCACTTAGGATAAAAATATAGTTGTAATTTATCCCAAGGGCGTCAGGATAAGGAAAAAAAAATCCTTCAAATCAATACCAGGCCGCGGCAGCTTCCTCGGTGTCGGTCACGCTGGTCGCGATCGTTCCGTTTTGACAGTGACAAAGAAAGGAAAATATTGATTCAATGATAAAGGTGATGGATTGTAGGGTGAATTATCCCTTTTTGGGCTGAGGAACAAAACCGCCACGAGGCATCCTGTTTGTTAAAGGAACACAGCTAGATGTGGAATAATGTGTGTGTGTGTGTGTGTGTGTGTGTGTGTGTGTGTGTGTGTGTGTGTGTGTGTGTGTGTGTGTGTGTGTGTGTGTGTGTGTGTTGGTGAGTTAGTATTTGTTTGTTTGTTTGTGTGAGTGTGAGTGCTGTTTCTTTGTTCCAGAGGTTTAGCAGCGAAAGGAATGAAATCATGAATATGCTTGTTATCTCTTACACAAGGGATGTGGACCGTATCGGAAGAGAGAGAATACCAAGTCTTGCGCAAATACATATATATAACAAGTCAAATATGCGCATTAATAAATAAAGATCAGATCACGTGACCCGCGCACCATTACCCGGGCCGGCCAATCACAACGAGCTGCCGCCTTTGAATCCCGCCCCACCAATCACTGCTCGCCGTCTTTCCCTCAGCCAATCAGCGGCTTAATTCATAAATTATGCCTAACCTTTACCCTTCTCCCAATTGACTCATTATCCGCCCGCTAATCCCAGACACGAGGAACACCCAATCATTGATCAGCTCCGCCGGTGTCAGTCAGCTCGGTGATTTGAAAGGCAAATGTATTTATGCGGGAACCTGTTTGCTGCGCGGCTCACTTAGCGGGTCTTCAGCGTGTTTTTTTTTGTTTGTATAGATTTTGCAGTGAAACCTTTACTTGAAATGTCACTGGGTTTTGCAATGAGGAATTTTATTCTCTCTCTCTCTCTCTCTCTCTCTCTCTCTCTCTCTCTCTCTCTCTCTCTCTCTCTCTCTCTCTCTCTCTCTCTCTCTCTCTCTCTCTCTCTCTCTCTCTCTCTCTCTCTCTCTCTCTCTCTCTCTCTCTCTCTCTCTCTCTCTCTCTCTCTCTCTCTCTCTCTCTCTCTCTCTCTCTCTCTCCATCCCTTTCTGTCTCCCTTTGTTTCTTTTCTTTCCTTCGTTCTGTCTCTTTTCCTTTCTTTTCCTTTCTTTTTCTTTCTCTTTCCTCGTCCCTTTCTCTCTCTCTCTCTCTCTCTCTCTCTCTCTCTCTCTCTCTCTCTCTCTCTCTCTCTCTCTCTCTCTCTCTCTCTCTCTCTCTCTCTCTCTCTCTCTCTCTCTCTCTCTCTCTCTCTCTCTCTCTCTCTCTCTCTCTCTCTCTCTCTCTCTCTCTCTCTCTCTTTCATTCATTTTCTTTCTTTTTCTTTATATTTTCCCATTCTCTCTCTCTCTCTCTCTCTCTCTCTCTCTCTCTCTCTCTCTCTCTCTCTCTCTCTCTCTCTCTCTCTCTCTCTCTCTCTCTCTCTCTCTCTCTCTCTCTCTCTCTCTCTCTCTCTCTCTCTCTCTCTCTCTCTCTCTCTCTCTCTCTCTCTCTCTCTCGTTTCCTATCTCGTATATTCCTCCAGCCGCTTTTACATCTTTCCTCCTCGTCCCTTTCAATGTGTTCCTCCTGCGTCTTTCCTCCTCGGCTTTCTTTCCTCTCCTTGCCTCCGTGAAACACCTGAGTAGCGGTGAGAGAGGAGGAAAAAGGAGGAAGGATGGAGGAGGAGGAGGAGAAATACAGACGAAACATAGCCAGAGCGAAGATGGAGAGGAGGAGGAGGAGGAGGAGGAGGAGAAGGAGGAGGAGGAGGATCTAGCGTGAATGAATAATGAATTGAAATCGCATTCCTCACCTTCATTATTTTCTTCTTTACTTCTTTTTCCAGGAGAAGGTAATTTTTTTTCTTCTTTTCTTGTTTTTTTTATGTCTCATCTTCATCTCCATTCGCTATTTTCATCCTCGTCCTCCTCTTTCTCCTCCTCCTATTCTGGTCTTCTCTCTTTTCTTTTGTGGCCATCGTCATCTTCATCACCTTCGCTTTCTCCTTTTCTTCCCATTATTCATTTTCTTCCTTTATTCTTCTTATTCTTCTATATTTTCTTTCTTCCAGCATTTCCTTTTCCTGTTACAACCTAAACCATCTCCTTTTCTTTATCGTCATCTTCATCACTTTCGTCATCTTCGCTTTCTTCTTTTCTTCCCATTTTTCATTTTCTTCCTTTATCCTTCTTCTATATTTTCTTTCTTGCAGCATTTTCTTTTCCTGTTACAAACTAAACCATCTCCTCTTTATCGTCATCTTCATCATTTTTGCTGTCTGTATTTCTTCGCATTTATCGTCATTTATGTTCTGATCTTCCTCCTCCATCTTCTGTCATTTTCTTCTCTCATTTTCCTCCTCCAGCAACTCCGTTTTCGGTTAATGATACAAAATAATCCTCACTCTTCGTCCCTTCAGCTTCCTCCTTTTGTTCTTCTTCCTATTCCTCATATCTAAGTTCTCGTTCTCTTTCTTCCTCCGTCTTTCTTTCTCTCCAACAATATTCTCTTCCAGCAGCTCCGCGATAAAGCTTAAACCTCCTCCTCCTCCTCCTCTTCCTCCTTCTTTTCCTCCTCCTCCTCCTTCTTCTTCCTCCATCTACACCTTCTCCTTCATCGCTTCCATTCCCTGCTAATGCCAAACTAAACCAACCGATGCGGCGAACTCACTCTGATCAAACAGAGTAATTTGGTAAGAGTCAATTGGTGTGTGTGTGTGTGTGTGTGTGTGTGTGTGTGTGTGTGTGTGTGTGTAGTCGGGGTTTGGTGAAGGAGATTCTGAGCTTCAAAATAACCTTTCCATTTTTCATTTCATCGCCTTCGAGTCTTTGAACCAATCACTCTCTCTCCCTCCCTTCCTCCGTTCCCCTCCCGTTCCCCTTCTCCTCCTCTTCTCCTGTTTCCCTTCTGCCTTTCCCCTTCTCCTCCCCTTCTCCCGTCTCCTCCTCCCGTTCCTCTCTTCCCGTTCCCCTCCTCCCGTTCCCCTCCTCCCGTTCCTCTCTTCCCGTTCCTCTTCTCCCGTTCCCCTTCCTCTTTTTCCCTTCTCCTGTTCCCATTCTGTTCCCCTTCTTCTCTTTTCCCTTCTCCTACTCCCCTACTCCCGTTCCCCTTTCCCTTCTCCTGTTCCCATTCTGTTCCCCTTCTTCTCTTTTCCCTTCTCCTACTCCCCTACTCCCGTTCCCCTTTCCCTTCTCCTGTTCCCATTCTGTTCCCCTTCTTCTCTTTTCCCTTCTCCTTCTCCCCTCCTCCCCTTCTCCTTCTCCCTTCCCCTTCTCCCTTTCCCTTCTCCTCCTCCCTTCTCCCACCCTTTGGCCGTGTCGAGCTCCCAGGCCGTTTTTTTTATCTCCCTTCCTTCGCTCGCTTCCCTCTCACTCTCTTTCTCTTATCTTTCAATTCCCTCTGTCTGTCCGTCTCTTTTCTTTTTCATCCTTTTTACATTCCCCTTCATTTTTATCTGCTCTGATTTCATCTCTCTCTCTCTCTCGCTCTTTCTCTTTCTCTCGCTCAGTCTCTTTCTCTTTCTCTGTTTCTGTGTCTGTCTGTTTGTGTCTGTTTGCCTCTCTGTCTCTGTCTGTCTCCGTCTGTCTGTCTCTGTCTGTCCTGTCTCTGTCTGTCCTGTCTCTGTCTGTCCTGTCTCTCTCTCTCTCTCTCTCTCTCTCTCTCTCTCTCTCTCTCTCTCTCTCTCTCTCTCTCTCTCTCTCTCTCTCTCTCTCTCTCTCTCTCTCTCTCTCTCTCTCTCTCTCTCTCTCTCTCTCTCTCTCTCTCTCTCTCTCTCTCTCTCTCTCTCTCTCTCTCTCTCTCTCTCTCTCAAGCTTTGGTCAAGTAAAGTTTAATGAAGACCAGGAAATGCGAAAATGTCAGTCAACCAAGTGTGTGTGTGTGTGTGTGTGTGTGTGTGTGTGTGTGTGTGTGTGTGTGTGTGTGTGGGTGTGTGTGTGTGTGCATGTGTGTGTGATACTACATGGAAACTGTTGGCTCGCTCTTGGAATTAATTTAGGAAAGAAAAGATGGGAAATGAAGTTCAAGAGGAAGACGCTGGCAGGCAAAGAAGGAAGAGGAGGAGGAGGGGGAGGAGGAGGAGGGGAGGAGGAGGAGGAGGAGGAGGAGGAGGAGGAAAAAGAAGGAGACGGGGAGGAGGAGGATGAAGAAGATGTAAAGGCAGAAGGAAAGAATATATGTAAGGAACACGAGAGAGAGAGAGAGAGAGAGATGATTAAGTGAGGCAGATGAAACCAAGAGTGGAATCGAGAGGCGATCGTCGGGGAATCAAATAGTGTTTTTCTTTCCTCTTGGGACTGAAGACCGTCTGGAGTGACGCCGCGATGCTCCTTAGACCTTTGAACGTCCTTTTTTTGCGTCTCCATTTTATATCCTCACTCCGAAAGCCAGTAAAGGAGGAAAGAACGGAAGAGGAAAATATGAAGATGACTCCCCCGTCCTCCACTTTCTCGCCGCCATTCCCGCCGCCGGCAAGGGTTTCTTTTTCCTTTTTTTGTTTTGTTTGCCTTGGCGGAGAGTGTTTTAATTTTTGTTCCTGTGTGTTTGTTGAAGTTGACATTGGTGTTTAGGTAGGGACATTTTTGACGTGTTGTGTAAAGGAGGAAAGAAAGAAACACGGGTGTCCTAAGGTGATCCTATTCCTCCCAAGTTTCCCTTTTGCTCCTTCAGGGGAAAGTGAAACTAGTCGGGAGTAAACTCACCTTCGTACACTCGTTTCCTTCCTCCTCCTCTACCTGACAGTACTGCTCACTCCTGAACTTGACTGAGTGCATGTTAACCCGGTAGCAGCGACGGGCCAAATTTGTGCCATGATATAAACCCCCCAAAATAGATGATACATAAACTGATCACAAATGCTTTGATATATATTATGAAATGGTTTGTGTGAGTGATGATTTTTTCTCATTTTTCTCGCTTAGAGGGACCATTAAGAAGCTACCGGGTTAATTTTCATTCTCGCCTATTTGTCTAAGTTTGGTACTACCGCTGAAATGTTTTTTTTTATATATGGCCTATAGCGCCGGTAGGCTTATACATTTGGGCCTGATGGTTGGCCCTAGCCCATCATGGCGCAGGCAATTGTTTATAGTGGCGCCATTATTATTGGTTCACGCTGCCCCCGGAGCTCATTCTTGATTTCACTTGCGTTGTACAGCTTCTTCTAGAGTCCGGGTTGATAGGTGGTCATCAGGACAGCATGTGGGTAGTCTTAGGCCACTCGGCGGTGACTGAAAAATCCCAGGTGGCTAGCGGCGGATTCGAACCCGCATCATGGACAACGCTCGGAATGCGGGGCCGGCACGCTAACCACTCAGCCAACGCCTCCCCAGTTCCTCCATTTCAGAGACAGTCACCTCCGCAATGCGCTGGTGAATCTAAAAAGTCCATCCTCAGGTCATCCCACCGAGCTGAAGCATAATAATGTCAAACGAACCTCCTCTTTGGTGGGTCCAGTGGCAGTATACTGGAGCGATAGGGCGATACAGAAATAAGATCGTAATCGGAGGAGTCCAACGGAGAAGAAAGTTCAGCGAAGTAAAGGGACTATTACACTGGGTAAATTTTCCGTGGATCTTCAGTCAAACCACGATTTCCGCTGGCGTGGTTCTCATATTTCCGTGGTTTTCTGACGTGTCCACCAATTTTCCAAAGCTACGGTAGATTTCACCGAGGGACGACGGTATTACTCACCATCATCATCATCAGCAATAACAAGAAACAAATGAGAACCACGCTAGCGGGAATCGTGGTTTGACTAAAGATCCACGGAAAATTTGCCCAGTGTAATATCCCCTTAAGCTGAATCATTTGAGTCTCCTTTCCTCC
Organism: Eriocheir sinensis; assembly: GCF_024679095.1. NCBI lineage: Eukaryota > Metazoa > Arthropoda > Malacostraca > Decapoda > Varunidae > Eriocheir > Eriocheir sinensis. Next base: position 753,622 of record NC_066564.1, read on the forward strand.
GTGCCACCTGCCATGCCAGGAGTGAAGGGGTATTTGGTGTCAGGCTTGGGTTGTGTCCCGCCTCCAGTGTGTGTGGGTACCAGCGTTGCTAAATTATCGTACACACAGCATTGCATTGTCGTACTTTCTGACTAATAACGAATGCAAAAATAAACAAACAAACATCAATTAATAGGATTTTTTTACGCTAACTTCAATCATCGCATTGCATTTCCGTAGTTTCTGGTCAATAACGAATGGAAAAATAAACAAACAAACATCAATAAATAGGAGTTTTAACGCTAACTTCAATCATCGCATTGCATTTCCGTAGTTTCTGACCAATAACGAATGCAAAAATAAACAAATAAACATCAATAAATAGGAGTTTTAACGCTAACTTCAATCTTCTATCGCTATTTGTGTAGGTACGAGAGTTTGAGGCTTAAAAGCAATAAAGATGATGTGGTGAATACGATAATCTGGCAACGCAGGTATGGGCCCGGTGTAGTGTGAGGTCCCAGTTGTACCTTAAAATCCTCTCCAATCTTATGATACCGAGGGCACATAGTAGCGATTACGAGTCAAGCACGTGAACAGACCATGGTGAAAATGACACAGCGCTCGTGATCTTGCCGGCACAAAGGAGCAGCGCGATGGGACACGGAACATAACACCAAACTTCTCAGCCACCACCAGCATCACCAACATCTCCACCCTTGCTACCGCCGCCCCCACCACAACCACCGCCACCACCGTCAACCCCACCACCCCCACATACTTTTTGGATAATCTGAAATAGGTAACGCGCTAAGTCCCCGCACATTGACGCCGCGAAGTGGGATCAAAACGGGGCACAAGCGGTTGAAAGATGGAGGTGTGGAGGGGCGAAGGAAGGGCGGATTAATGGCTTATAGCGGCGGGTGGCACTGAGGGAGGGAAAGACGTGAATTAATGACTTGTACTAGAGGGAAGGAGGGGGGGGGACAGCTTGTAATAGGAAGAAAGGGGCCTAATGGCTTGTCTTAGTGGAGGGAGGAGAGACAGGAATTGGAGAGACAGAGAGGAATTCGGCTTGTAGTGGAGGAAATTCGGGGAGGAGAGAAGGTGCCGAGACGAGGAGAGAAACCTGGTCTTTGCTCTCCAGAATGGGAGGAAATTACGGGAGAGAAATAGCGGCGGAAGGAGAAGAAAGGAAAATGATATCAAGATGGAAAGATACGATTTAGTGAAGTAATACCTTGTTCCCCTGCAAATTTATATTCTGCCTTCTCTCTGGAATGTCCTACACCTTTAAGGGAAGTCACGGCGTCTGTGACTTTATTCAAATTCACGTTCATTGGAAGCTCTGGAAATGTTAGTGAAGAATTATTTTTTTTGACTTTTTTTTTCATGCGTTGAGGTTTCAGAAATTCGTATAACCTCTTTTTTCATGTGTTTAATTTCGAGAAATGCGTATAGCCTCTTTTTTCACGTGTTTAAGGACCAGAAATGCGGGATAATATTTTTTTTCTCCATGTGTAGAAGTTCCAGAAATGCGTATGACCTTATTTTTCATGTGTAGAAGCTCCAGAAATGCGTATGACCTTATTTTTCATGTGTAGAAGTTCCAGAAATGCGTAAAAAATATAGGTCAGACTTTATGGATCACGTAACTATGTAGAAAAGAACAAAAAATAGCCCGCACACTTTGAAATCACTTAATTAGCAGCATTTCTATATACTATACAAACTGAATCACGCAGCCTTTCACATATCCGCAATTCTTAAAGAGACATACTTGTAGCAGAAATAAATGCGTTGAAACTGAAAGAAACGAAACCTGAGGATTGCTGTGATATATGGCAAAGGGATAAGAGGAAGAAAAATAAGGGAGAAAGACGAGAGGGAAGCGGGGAGGATAGCTTGACGAGGCAACGACAGGCGGGCTCGTGGGATGCAGACGTGTTAGAGGAAATGTGTGTTTAGGTTCATGGGGAGTGAAGAGTTTTATGCAGCCCAGATAACCGTCAGGCGTGTGTGTAGTCGGGGTTTGGTTAAGGAGATTCTGAGCTTCAAAATAACCTTTCCATTTATCATTTCATCACCATCGAGTCTTTCAACCACTCACTCTCTCTCCCTCCCTTCCTCCGTTCCCCTCCTGTTCCCCTTCTCTTGTTACCCCCTTCTTCTGTTCCCCTTCTCCCGTTCCCATTCTCCTGCTCCCCTTCTCCCGTTCCCCTCCTCCCGTTCCCCTCCTTTCGTTCCCCTCCTCCCGTTCCTCTTTTCCCGTTCCCCTCCTCCCGTTCCCCTTCCCCTCTTCCCCTTCTGTTCCCCTTCTCTTCTGTTCCCTTTTCCTACTCCCCTTCTCTGGATTGGAGTAACTTTTTTTCCGACTTTCTATAAATGGATTGCGCATGTTTCAACTTAAAATGATGCGATCTTGGTGTATGGCAAAGGTAAGGTAAAGTTGGGTGTATACCTGCGCCTGGCTGGGGTGCTCATCTCCGTCGCATTGGCCTTTTGAGACTGATACTTATTGCCATTTTGTATCTCAAGGGGTCGAGGATTTTTTTATTATTTTTTTACAACAAAGGAGACAGCTCAAGGGCACACAAAAAAGGAAACAATAATAATAAAAAAACCCCGCTACTCGCTGCTCCTAAAAAAAAATCCAAAGAGGTGGCCAAAAGAGGCTTGTTGTTGAGATCTGAAGATAAATAAACAAACTCACCGAGCATAAAAAAAAAGCAGCGCCATGGTTCACCTTGAGGAGTGCGTCTTGCGGCCTTTATGAATTATTGTGTCATCTTCCGCGGAGGCAACATTCGTGCTGTTGTGTTTGACCTTTTATTAGAAGCACGACGTAGGAGAAGCAAGAAGAACCCTCTGCATCGCTTTCATGAATGACTGATTGGACGTCGGGAGCCGGTCACACGGAGAGATTATTATTATTATTGTTATTATTATTATTATTATTATTATTACTATTATTATTGTTATTATTATGAAAGACACGACGTAGGTAGAAAGGTAAAGGTGTGGACACTGTAAGCTACCTGTTCAGCACCCCAAAACACCTGAGACGCGGAGAAAGAGAAAATGAAAGTGAAAGCCTTGGGAGAGAAGAGGAGAGAGAAGGCGAGAGAAACAAAAGACAATGAGAAATGGAAGGACAGAGGAGGTGCAGGGTAATAAACATCTTAAAACACACAACAAACAAACATATAAACAAAAATAACGCGGATTTTCGACTGTGTTATCTATGTAAAGTATAACGTACCAGGAATACAGGTGTGTGTGTGTGTGTGTGTGTGTGTGTGTGTGTGTGTGTGTGTGTGTGTGTGTGTGTGTGTTTTATGTCTCAATTCCCGCCGGAGTGTTATTATATGCAGGGCGTGTGGGTCGTGAGCGCAAGTTTTGTCTACACTTCACAAAAGATCGTGTCGGCGTGATGGGCGTCAAGCCGTAATGCGAGGGATTAGCGCCGACTCTCCATCCACCTTGTTTATGCTGAATGCCTCGGGGGAGAAAAAAAGGTAAATGTAATGGTCATGGCGGCAGTGTTGGTGGTGGTGTGGTGGTGGTGGTGTGGTGTGGTGGTGGTGGTGTGGTGGTGGTGTGGTGGTGGTGGTGTGGTGGTGGTGGTGGTGGTGAAATTTTTAAAGCGGAAGAGATTAGCTGTGACAAAAGTGGTTGTGTGTGATTCTGCATTTAAATGAGTCGTTTTTCTTTCTCTCTCTTCTCTTTTTTGTCTCTTCTCTCTCTCTCTCTCTCTCTCTCTCTCTCTCTCTCTCTCTCTCTCTCTCTCTCTCTCTCTCTCTCTCTCTCTCTCTCTCTCTCTCTCTCTCTCTCTCTCTCTCTCTCTCTCTCTCTCTCTCTCTCTCTCTCTCTCTCTCTCTCTCTCTCTCTCTCACAGCATTTCATAGATATCGGAAAAACAATCCAGACCGCCCGGGCCGAAGCGAAGGTTTCCAACCCAACCTTAACTTACCGCAGCTGCCGCACCTCACAACACGTGGAACACACACACACACACACACACACACACACACACACACACACACACACACACACACACACACACACACACACAGACATAGACACAGACACATAGATAAATAGATAGAGCGATAGATAGAGAGGGAGAGGGTCAAACATTCACAAACATTTTAATTTTACTCAGCAACATGAACGATAAAAATGAGTTATATTAATGAGAATAGTAACGTTAAAAATGATGGTGGTATCGAGTAATAATAATAATAATAATAATAATAATAATAATAATAATAATAATAATAATAATAATAATAATAATAATAATAATAATAATAATAATAATAATAATAATAATAATAATTCTACTACTACTACTACTACTACTACTACTACTACTACTACTTCTAATAGTGTCCTTACCACCGGCAGAGACTGGAGCTCAAAAATCCCCTCCGTAGTTCCTGATGCCCAATACTATCTTGGTCAGCCTGACAATTCCTCTTATGAGAAACTTCCTCACCCCGTTCGCTTCCCCTCCCATTCCTTCTCATCCTCTCTCGCCTCCTTCCACAACTTTCGCATTATTCTCTCTCTCTCTCTCTCTCTCTCTCTCTCTCTCTCTCTCTCTCTCTCTCTCTCTCTCTCTCTCTCTCTCTCTCTCTCTCTCTCTCTCTCTCTCTCTCTCTCTCTCTCTCTCTCTCTCTCTCTCTCTCTCTCTCTCTCTCTCTCTCTCTCTCTCTCTCTCTCTCTCTCTCTCTCTCTCTCTCTCTCTCTCTCTCTCTCTCTCTCTCTCTCTCTCTCTCTCTCTCTCTCCTTTAATGACTTTTGCGTTGTTTTCCTGCTTCTCTTTTTCTTCATCTTTCTTTTCCTTTCCTTTTGTTCTCTGTTTTCTTCCTCTTCTCTTTCACTTTAATACTTTTCCTTTTCTTCGTCTTGTCTAACCTTTTCCCCCTTTCGTATTATCTTCCTGTCTCTCTCTTCCTTCATCTTTCTTTTCCTTTCCCTTTGTTTTCCTTCCTTTTCCTTTTTCCTTTCACTTTAACCTTCTTTCTTTTCCTCCCTTTCTCACCCCCTTTCATGACTTCAACATTATTTTCCTGCTTCTCTCTCTTCCTTCATCTTTCTTTTCCCTTCCTCTAATTCTCTATTCCGTTCCTTTTTCCCTTAATTCTCTTTTTCCTTCCCTTCATCACCGTTACTAAATCTCTTCCCTGTTTCCTTTATTTTTTCATGTTTTAGTTATTTTTCTGTGTTTCTTCTTTACCCTTTCTCTCTCATGCACTGGTTATCTTCTTTATTTTATTTGTCTCTTTTCTTTCTTTCTTCAATCCTCCACTTACTCACTTCCTCTTTGCGCTCTTTTACATCTTTATTTTTGCTTCCATGGTTTATTGACGTTTTTTATCTTCACTTTTATCCTCTTTTCTTTTTTATTCCTCACTTCTGTGTTCATCGTTTATCTCTCTCTGCTCTTTCTACCATTTTCTACTTTTTGTTCTCCTTCTTTTACATCTTTTTTTTGCTTCCATTTTCTATTCATGTCGTTTATCTCTACTTTTTTATTCTATTCTCTTTTTCCTCTCTCTCTCTCTCTCTCTCTCTCTCTCTCTCTCTCTCTCTCTCTCTCTCTCTCTCTCTCTCTCTCTCTCTCTCTCTCTCTCTCTCTCTCTCTCTCTCTCTCTCTCTCTCTCTCTCTCTCTCTCTCGTGTGTTCATCCTTTGTTTCTATTTCTTTCTGTTCTTTCTTCAATCAGTCACTAACTCCTTTTTCGTCCTTCTTTTTCATCTTTTTTTGCTTCTGTTATTTATTCGCATTTTTTAGCTTCACGCTTTCCATTTATTTTCTATTCTTCTCTCTTTTGTATTCATCTTTTTTTTTCATTTTATTGTTTTGTTTTTCTTCAGTCATCCACTAACTCCCTTTTTTGTGTGTGTTTTTATATAAATTTTTACTGACATTATTTATTCGCTTCCTTTCTCTCTGTTCTTTTAGTTTTTTCCTTTTTATTCCTTTATTATATTTTGTGTTTTTCTGTTCCTCCAGTCTGTCACTTACTATTTTTTTTCTTGATTTTCATCCATTTTTGTTTCCATGAATTTATTTGCTTCCTTTCTCTTTGTTTTTTCCTTCCTTTTTTTTTTATCACAAACACGCTCTTGATTTTTTTTCTTTTTACTTTCTTCAATCAGCCAATTGCTATTTTTTTTTTTTGGGGGGGGGCACCTGTTGCTCTTTATTTTTTTATTTCATTATTTTCTTTTTTCATTTCTCTTTATCCTTTCATTCTATTCCTTTTTTCCTCATTCATGTCTATATCCTTTTTGTCCTTTCAGTTTTAGCTATCTCCTTTTTCTTCTCTCTCTGGTTCCTCTCTCTTTTTCTTTCATTATATTATATGTCGTCTTTAATTTTTTTTCACTGCTTTTTTGTACATATTTTTCTTTTTCATCATTTATTTATTTATCTCTATTCTCTTTCTCCCTATTTCCCATTATTTCTGTTTATTTTCCTCCTTTCCTTTCCTCAGTATCCCATTTATTGCTTTCATTATCTTGTATTTGCACTCTTTCCTTCTTGACTTCCTCATTCTCATGTCTTCATCCTTTACTCGATGTTATGTCTTTCCTAACTTCCTTAACTTCCTTTCTTTCTTCATTCTTTCTTCACCTTTTCTCGTCTCGTCCGCATTCCATTATTTGCTTCGTATCCTTTCTCCTCGCCTTCCTTATTTTCTTTTATTTTATTTTATTGTCATCATGCTTTCCTTGGTGTTATTTGTTATATCTATTTCCTTTCTTCCTTCATATTTTTCTTTATCTTTCTGCTTCATCCTTTCTCGTCTCTTCTGCATACCATTATTTTCTCTCCACTTTCCTTCTTTTATTTCTCAAGCTCACCTGGCGACAGTATTTTATTTTATCTGGCACCTGTGAACGGTCTTAAGCCACCTTGTCGTCTGTGTGTGTGTATGTGTGTGTGTCTTGTGTTGTTTTATTTCCTTGTTATTGTTTGTTTGTCTTCCATTATTGCGATGCGTTGTGTTGCGTTGTTATAGCTACAATGTTAATCCTCTGCTGACATGTAAGGTGAAGAGAACTGAACTTGTCATCCTCTCTTTGATGTTATGTTTCTTAACACACATTTCCTTTTCTCTGTTATTTCCTTCATCTTTTCTCGTCCACTCCCAATTATGTCTCGCGGCAGGAACGTAGCAATTAGAACATGTAGGAAAATGTCAAAGAAGAAAAACATTTGCACATTTACACTTCTTCATTTACGTTCTCCACCTCTTCTTGTAAATTCTTCTTCCTGTTTTCTCGCTCCCTCCCTCCATCTCTCGCGGCAGGAATGTAGCAATAAGAACAAGTAGGAAAATGCCTAAGAAGAAAAACATTTGCACATTTACAGTTCTTCATTTACGTTCTCCACCTCTTCTTGTAAATTCTTCTTCCTGTTTTCTCGCTCCCTCCCTCCATCTCTCTCGGCAGGAATGTAGCAATAAGAACATGTGGGAAAATGTCAAAGAAGAAAAACATTTGCACATTTACACTTCATCATTTACGTTCTTCACTTTTTCTTGTACATTCTTCTTCCTGTTTTCTCGTCCGCTCCCAGTTATGTCTCGCGGCAGGAATGGAGCAGTAAGAAAATGTAAGGAAAGAAGTTATTTGCACCTTTTCTTGCATGTTAAGTGTTGGGGATGAAGTGTTCGCCTTCGTCCACGGCACAGCTCGGCGCGTTCTTCTTCACTCCTGTGTGTTTTTGTTTTGTTTTTTGTTCGTAGATTAAATATTTTCTTGGTATCGACTCGTTTTTTTTTTTTTTTCGTGTGGGTGATTTTTTATTTTTTTGTGTTGTCTGTGTCTGTCAGTCAGTTCTCTCTTCCTTTCTTTCAGTTTTAGTTTTTCTCCTTTTTTCTTTCTCTGGTTTCTTTTTCTCCTTTTTTTTCTTTCGTTATATGTTTATCTTTCTTTTTTCTCTCTATCTTTAGTCTTTCTTTCTCTCTTTCTTTCATTTTTTCACTACTTTTTTGTCCAATGATTTTCTTTTTCTTCATTTATTTATTTATCTTTCTATTATCTTTCTCTTTCTCTTTATTTCTGTTTATTTTTCTCCTTTTCTTTCATCATATATTCACCTTTCTCTCTCTCTCTCTATCTATCTAAACTCTCTCTCTCTCTATATCTATCTATCTATCTATCTATCTATCTATCTATCTATCTATCTATCTATCTATCTATCTATCTATCTATCTATCTATCTATCTATCTATCTATCTTTCTCTGCTGCGTTTGTTTGTTTGTCGTCTTTCTTTCTTCTTTTTTTTTTACTACTTACTTTTTTTGTCCACTGTTTTTCTTTTTCATCATTTATTTATGTATCTTTCTCTTCTCTTTCCCTCTCTATTTCTCTACGCACACCTTCCTTCCCCATGTCTTATCTTCTCTCCTCTCACCTGTTCCTCCGTTCCTCCAATTATCCGTTCTTTCCCTTCTTCCCTCCTCCCTTCCTTCCCTTTTTTCCTTCATCACTTTCCTTTGTTTACCTCTTTTGCGCCCCATTGTCACCTGGATGAATAACAGAAGCTCACCTGGCGACTTTTTTATTTTTATCTGGCACCTGTGGACGGTCTTGAGCCACCTTGTCGTTTGTGTGTGTGTGTATGTGTGTGTGTGTGTCTTGTGCTGGCTGTTGTACATGTTATTGTTTTTTTTGGTGTGTTTGTGTTGTTTTTATTGTCTTGTTTTGTGTGGTCTTGTTGTAGTTCCAATGTCAAACCTCTGCGGGCATGTAACGTGAAGAGAACGTGTCATATTTTTTGGTATATACGTATTTGTTTTGCTTAATTTTCTTGCATCTTTTTTCTCTCCTCCTTTTTTCTTTCTTAATTACTCGGAACTAGCTTTTTCTCACCTGCTCTTTCATCATTTTTTTTCTCTCCCTCTCCGTATTTTTTGGTGCATTTTTTAAAACTTCTTTTTAATCATCAACATATTCTCTTTTTCCATCATTTCTTTATTTATGTTTTTTTTCAGAACGCTTTCATTTTTTTATCGCTGCCACCATCATATTATTTTTCCATTCACTTCGTTTTTGACCTCCGCGTGTGTGTTGAAATCTTAATTCACGTGTGTTAATTATTTCATCGGTATTCCTCTTTTGATTGCTTATTTATCAACTCAATGTCTATTATTTTTTTTATTTATAAGGGTGAGGTGTTTTTGGTATCTCAGTCTGCTGGTTAGAATTGTATTGGCGTTTGATATCGTTCGTAAATTAGTGTTCATTGTTCATTGTTTCATATCGTTCGTAAATTAGTGTTCATTGTTTCGTCTCGTTCGTAAATTAGTGTTCATTGTTCATTGTTTCATATCGTTCGTAATATACGGCCGTATTACTAAACATTTTGTCGCTTAAGTTCACCTATTTGACAAGGCTTTTCTAGGACTTTTGGGCATTTCCAGGAGTAGTTTTTTGACCTGATGGTAGTTTGTCCCTTCTTCTGTACCATGAAACTAAAGAAACACTCCTTAGATCTCAATTGCCTCCCTCTTTGACGTTTAGAAATAGTTGATGTTAGAAGCGGTGTCTTATAATACCAACCATAGTGTTCATTGTGCCTTGTTTCATATCGTTCGTAATATAGTTTTCATTATGTATTTTTTCACACGTTCGATCCTTTTGTTGCACTAGTTTTTTTTTTTTCACGAAAGTTTTGGTGTTCTGATTGTTTTTTTTTGTCATAATATAAACTTTCTCTTCCTATTACGTATGTCCTTTCCATCTCAAAACGGTAGACTTCACATTTTCCTATTTTTCTCGTTCTATGTTAAGTTGTTTGGTATTTATATACACGAGCTAGTCTGCTATTTTTGTGCTGTGGGTTCGTCTTTCGCTGCATTTTTGTTATAATAATTAAAACTCTCTATTAACTTCTTTCCTTTACATTTCATCACGCAAGGTTTTTTCTTTCCCATATTGAGTTGCTTTCATATTTATACACTTTTGCTAGTCTGCTATTTTGGTGTTCTAGTCTCTTCTTCCACTGTTTTTTGCTATAATATTTTAATTCTCTATCGATTAACTTTATTTCTTTCCTTTTCAACAAACACGTGATTTTTTTCCGCTCCTATATTGAGGCGTTTCGGCATTTATACGCTCTATGTACTGTTATTTTGATGTTCTGGTGTTCTTTTTCGTTGTTTTTATGTCCTAATATTAAAGCTCTATCTATTAACCTCTTTTTTTTTGCATTTCAACAAACACGTGATTTTTTCCGCTCCTATATTGCGTCGTTTCGGTTTATATACACTCTATCTACTCTTATATCGCTGTTTTTTTATCCCTATATTGAAGCTCTCTATCATTAACTTCCTTTTCTTTCCATTTCAACAAACATGTGATATTTTCTCCTCCTATATTGGGTTACTTTGGTATTTATACGCCCTGGCAAATCTGTTTTTCCGCTATGATATTAAAATCCTCTTAGTATTACTCCATTTCTTTGCCTTTTAGCCAACACACGAGCTGTCATTCCCTCCCATACCGAGTTGTTTTAGCATTTATAACTTCTATCTAGTCCGTTATTCTGGCGTCTTGACATTGTCTTTCACTGTTTTTCTGTTATAATATTAAAATTCCGTCTCTATTAACTTGTTTCTTCTCCATTTCAGCAACTGTGATTTTTTCCTCTTCTAAATCGAGTTATTTTGATATTTACGCTTTCCAGTTAGGCTTCTTTTCCCCTCATCCCGACATGCACGGTTTTTGGTGTGTGTTGGGACGTCTGGGAATCTATACCCTCTCTCTTTGTCTGTCTTTCTCCTTTCTATTTTTCTAACATCATTGGAAACAGGTAAAAGGCATAAAAATCACAGAAAAAACAAAAGCCCACCAAGGGATGCACCAGTAAAAGAGTAAAGAATGGAAGGTCAGAAGGGGGATCAATTTCTCCTTCGAGTGGTCCCGCGCGCACCTGTTCCTTACCTGAGTGTTCTTCGGGTCGCGTGTGTGTTATCTTCGAGGGTTCTTCTTCCTCGCATGTCTGGTGGCGTCGCATGTCTGAGCGGGGTGGACGTGATGGTAGGCTCTTGAGTGTGATGGATAGGTATAGATAGATTGATAGATAGATAGAGATAGATAGTAAATAGGGCCATATAAAGAATGATAGATATAAATAGAGGTAGAGGAAGAGATTACGAGAGAGTGAGATTAGAGAAACACTTGAAATTAAAGAAAGGAGATGAAAGGAGGATAAAGAACGAAAATGAAGGTGTTTGAAGAGATAACACGGTAGACTCATCACACACACACACACACACACACACACACACACACACACATACACTCACCTGCCCACAACCCCACACTCACACATTAACAAACACTACCCCCCTCTCTCCTTCCCCCAACCCCCTCAAAAAAAAAGAAACCCCCCACTCCGTATCCTCTTTCTTTCACTCCTCTTTGTCGTTTCCATTAATAAGCCAAGACTGAGTTATTACTCCGCGTCCATCCTTGATACTCAAAGCTTAAGTCCGGATTCATAAAGGCATCACCACCTCAGTTCGCAAGTTTAAAAGGCTCTCCTAGACTGTTTTATGATCCTAGTGATGGTTTTACTCTACCTCTGCACCATGCTCGGGAAAAGACCCATGAAAAACCGCTTACTCTCCTGCGTGCCATTGTGGGAAATAGTAGTAAAGGGAACTCGGTACTTTTAAGAATAGGAACCTTTGCTACAGCGCTCTTAAAACTCATAATTGTTACGTGCTGACGAATAACTGTTGCATGAGTATTGACAAACGCCAGGAACCCTTTGCAATGCTGATGGGGTCTTCCCTTACTTAATAATTTCTCTCTCTCTCTCTCTCTCTCTCTCTCTCTCTCTCTCTCTCTCTCTCTCTCTCTCTCTCTCTCTCTCTCTCTCTCTCTCTCTCTCTCTCTCTCTCTCTCTCTCTCTCTCTCTCTCTCTCTCCCTTTTTTATTAGTCTTTCTCCTCCTCTCACTCCCTCTTACCGTCTTATTGTTTAATGTTGCTTATGGCTCCTTTTATTACGCTATTGCTTCCTCGCTTTTTTCTTTCTTTCTGCTTTATGGCTTGTTATTATACATTCTGGCCTGTAATTATGTCAGTGGAGCGTCTGGGTTTATTCTCCTTTCTCTCTCTCTCTCTATCCTATTGAGCATAACGATCGATAAAATAGTCTACGGTGAAAGCAAGCCATGTTTCAGTTACTACATAGTTCTCTCTCTCTCTCTCTCTCTCTCTCTCTCTCTCTCTCTCTCTCTCTCTCTCTCTCTCTCTCTCTCTCTCTCTCTCTCTCTCTCTCTCTCTCTCTCTCTCTCTCTCTCTCTCTCTCTCTCTCTCTCTCTCTCTCTCTCTCTCTCTCTCTCTCTCTCTCTCTCTCTCTCTCTCTCTCTCTCTCTCTCTCTCTCTCTCTCTCTCTCTCTCTCTCTCTCTCTCTCTCTCTCTCTCTCTCTCTCTCTCTCTCTCTCTCTCTCTCTCTCTCTCTCTCTCTCTCTCTCTCTCTCTCTCTCTCTCTCTCTCTCTCTCTCTCTCTCTCTCTCTCTCTCTCTCTCTCTCTCTCTCTCTCTCTCTCTCTCTCTCTCTCTCTCTCTCTCTCTCTCTCTCTCTCTCTCTCTCTCTCTCTCTCTCTCTCTCTCTCTCTCTCTCTCTCTCTCTCTCTCTCTCTCTCTCTCTCTCTCTCTCTCTCTCTCTCTCTCTCTCTCTACTTGTCTTTCTTTTCCTTTCTTCATTTTTTATAAGTGTGTATATAAGTGTGTGTATGTGTCTGGGAGGGGGGATGGGGTATGTGCCAGTGCGTGTATGTGTGTCTGTGTATCTGTCTGTCTGTCTGTGTTCGTCTGTCTTTCACCCATCGTAGTTTCTTTGCACAAATCCTTTCCTTCACATCATTATGTATTTTATTCACATCCTGTTTTCCTGAAGCATCCATTATTTCCTCCTTTAATTTCCCCTTTTTAAGTTGCTCTCTTTTCTCACGTCCTCTTTGCTCTCACTTTGATCTTGGCCTCTCCTCGCACGAAGGTTTGGAGAGGAAAATGAGGAAGGGGGGAGGGAGGGGAAGGAGAGGGAGGGAGGTGAAGGAAGGGGAGGTAAGAGAAAGGAAAGGGAGGGAGGTGTATTGGGTTAGGGGAAGGAAAGGAGGGAGATGTAGGAAGGGCGGGTAGGGTAAGGAAAGGGAGGGCGGTGTAGGAAGGGGGGTTAGGGGAAGGAGAGGGAGGGATGTGTAGGAAGGAGGGTTAGGGGAAGGAGAGGGAGAGATGTGTAGGAAGGGGAGGGTAGGGGAAGGAAAGGGAGGGAGTGACTGACAGAAAGAGAAGGAAAGGGAGTGAGGTGTAGGGGGGCAGGGGAAGGAAAGGGAGGAATGTGTAGGAAGGGGAGGTAAGAGAAAGGAGAGGGAGGGATGTGCATGGGGTAGGGGAAGGAAAAGGAGGGAGGTATAGTGGGGTAGGGGAGGGAAAGGGAGGGAGGTGTAGCAAGGGAGGGTAGGGGAAGGAAAGGGAGTGAGGTGTAGAAAGGGGAGGGTGGGGGAAGGAGAGGGAGGGAGGTGAAGGAAGGGGAGGGTAGGGGAAGGCCCGTGTTTCCTTACCCTTTTTTCCCTGGAGGCAAACTTTCAACTTTTCCGCTTAATTGAGTCGTCTCCTGCTCGGCGTCCTGGAGAGGGAAAAAAACTTCAGAATCAACACCATAAAGGCTTCTCCTCTGCCCTCTTTCCCTTTCTTCGCCGCCCTCATCCTCTCTCTCTCCCTCTCTTCACTCCTCATTCACTCTCCATTCTTATTAATAGGCCCTCCATAATTTCCTCTCTCGGCCTCTCTCCCACTCTTCAAAGCCCTCGTTGTTATTGTTTTTTTTGTTTCTATTTGTGTTTGTTTGTGTTTGTTTGTCTGTCTGTCTCTGTGTATGTGTGTCTGTCTGTCTGTCTTTATTTATGTCTGTCTGTCTGTTTGGTTCTTTGTCGTTGTCTTGTTTTCTCTTTGACTTTTAATCGTCTTTTTTTTTTGTTTTTCTCTTTTTTTTTGTTTTTTGCCATTTACCTGTTTTTTTTCTCTTATCTGTTTTTTGTCTTTGTTTTTTACTTTTTCTCGGTCTTTTTCTGTTTTTCTGTCTTTGTCTTTTCCTTCTTTTCTGAAATTTCTCTTTTTTTTCTGTCCCTTTTTCTGTCTTCTGTCTTTTTTGTCTTTTCTGTCCTTCTTTTCTGTCTTTTCTGTCTTTTTCTGTCTTTTTTTCTGTCTTTTTTCTGTCCTTTTTTCTGTCTTTTTTGTCTTTTCTGTCCTTCTTTTCTGTCTTTTCTGTCTTTTCTGTCCTTTTTTTCTGTATTTTTTCTGTCTTTTGTCTTCGTCTTTCTCTCTCTCTCTCTCTCTCTCTCTCTCTCTCTCTCTCTCTCTCTCTCTCTCTCTCTCTCTCTCTCTCTCTCTCTCTCTCTCTCTCTCTCTCTCTCTCTCTCTCTCTCTCTCCCCCCCTACCTTCCCAGAACCCTTCATATTTTCTTTTCCTATCGCATCTCTTGGACACACCCCTTCCCTTCCACTCACCAGCTCGTCCTCACCTTAACATACAGCCTTCAGTTAACTTATTGCTGGTTTGTATGACTTTTTTTTTTTGCTTTTCTTCGTTATTTTTGGATATGCTTATTTACGGATTTTCATTTTTTGTCTGTCTCTCTTATTCCTTCTTTTCTCTCTTTTCGTTTCCTCGCAATCCCGTCTGTTATTTATATTTCTGTCTTCCTCTTTTTTTCTCTTTTTTTATTTCTTTTCGTTTCTTTCCTTCATTCCCGTCTATTATGTTCATTTAATTTTTTCACCTCTTTATTTATTTTCATTTATTTCCTTCATTCCCGTTCTTTATTTTCATTTCTGTCCTTTTTTCATCTTTTTATTTATTTTCATTTATTTCCTTCATTCCCGTCTGCCGTTTTCATTTCTGTCTTCCTCCTTTTTTTCCTTTTCTTCGTCTCCTTTCCTCCATTCCCATATGCCATTTTCATCTCTCTTCCTCTTTTTCATTTTTTTTACCTCTTCATTCTTTTGCATTTCCTCCATTCCCGTCCGTCGATTCAATCTCCGTCTCTCCTTTCACTCTCTCTCGTCCCCGTCCTCCACTCAGCTGCCGAGACGCATTTTCCTCGTGCATTCCATAGGGAGATTGAGCCGCTCTTGTGCTGCAGTCAGGTGATGAGTTCCCGTCGCGCTCGTCTCCTCGCCCCGGCCTGACAGGTAACTAAAAGACACTCGTCAAAAGCCTCCTCTTACTCTCCCCCTCGCTATTTGCTCTTAAACTTTAGAAACTCCGTAATGGCTTTTCAACTTCCTGATCCTTTCAGAGTTTTCCTCGCTTAAATTGGGTATATATTTTGGTGTAATTCCTGGGTTTGCGTTATTTCTTTGGCGGTACTGATGACGTTTTATTTTCTATATGGAGCTCAGAGCATTCTCAAGGAGCTACGACTCAGGCTATAACTGCGCGTTGCGGCGGTGCTCATTTCCGTCCCGTTGCACAGTGCCACAAGCGATTTTTTTTTTTATAGTAGCTGCCGTGATGACTTCTGATGTCTCCTTGATTGTCCCGTGCTCCCCTCCTCCTTCCTCTGGTTCTCCTCTTGATCGAAGTTGCTCAAGTTAGGGTTGATTGATGGACATCTGAAAGGCGTGCGGGATGTCTTCGGCCCCTCACAGTGGTTGCAAATTCCCAGCTGGTTGCGGTAGGACTCGAACCCGGGTCACCTGAGTCTTCACGGCTACTCGGTTTAGTTGTTTGTACGGAATGTCTGTCTTTCAGTTTCTTTTCTTTTATTTTTGATGTCATCCTTTTTGTTTTATTCTGTTTGTCTGTCAGTCTGTCTGTCTGTCTGTCTGTTTATTGCTCTCTCTCTCTCTCTCTCTCTCTCTCTCTCTCTCTCTCTCTCTCTCTCTCTCTCTCTCTCTCTCTCTCTCTCTCTCTCTCTCTCTCTCTCTCTCTCTCTCTCTCTCTCTCTCGATCATACACACACACACACACACACACACACACACACATCCCTCCCCCCCACCCCAATTCCCCTTAACCTCCAACGATGCATTTCCACACATTATTAAAAAGGAGGGGAAGGATCGCTTAAGCCCGGCGGCCAATATAGTGCCTGTGTGTATTAGCGACTCACTGCAAATTGGCGCGCACAGGTGAGGGCCGGCGGAGGTGCGATATGAATCCGGGCTTGCGTACACACCCATCAATTCTCGGGACGGGCTGCAGGTAATAATTCACGGGGCATCAGTCCTGCGTGATGGCCGGGCTCGGGGCGGGTAGGCGGAGGGGAGTTGGGGGGGGGGGAAGGGTTAGAGGATTGGGTGGTAGTGAGGTGAAGGCAAAATAGGAGGTGAAGATTAGGGTGGAAGGGGGTGAGGTGGAGTTGGAGGGGAGGAGGAGGTAAAGGATGAGATAGAGGAGGAGGAGGTGGAGGAGGAGGTAAAAGGAGGTGTAGGTAAAGGTGGGGGAGGTAGAATTGGAGGAGGAGGGAAGGTGGAGCTGATGGAGGTAACATGGAGGTAAAGTAGGAGGTGGAGGAGATGAAAACAGACGAAGGAGGTGGAGGTGAAGTTAATGGAGATGATGGGGGAGGTGGAGCTTGACGAGGAAGAGGAGGAGGAGGTGGTCATGGAGAGGGAGGAGGAGGAGGAGGAGGTGGAGGAGGAGGGGAAACAATAAAACCAAATAAACGGTCAGTATGGATTGGCCATCGCTTAAAATGAATTGTAAAGTGAAGTGGAATCATTTACGAGATGAGTGAAGAACAAACACACAGGTTGACGAGATCGTATTGGGAAAGGATGGTCGGAAACTTTTTAGGATCATACAGAAAAGGGATCGTGAGTATTTAAAGCACGATAAGGATAAAAAAAGGAGCAGTAAGTAAGCAGCGGTCTTTTTTTCATTATTGTTTTCTTTTCTTTTTTACGCCCTTGCACTGTCTCCTCTGCTGTAAAAAAAATATATATATGTATGGGAGGGCAGTGTGTTTGAGCCTGGCAGATAAGAGGAACCAGGATGAAAACTTTTAGGAACATTCAGAATAGGGATCGAGAATATTTAAAGCAAGGTAAGGATATATATGGGAGGGCAGTTTGTTTGAGCCTGGCAGATAAGAGGAACCAGGATGAAAACTTTTAGGAACGTTCAGAAAGGGGATCGTATGTATTTAAAGCATGATTAGGCCGTGTATGACTTGTCCGAGCGCCGTGTTTGGGAGCCAGTTTGCGTCTGACAGGTGAAACAAGGATGGAAACTTTTATAAACGCTCAGAAAGGTGATCATATGTATTTAAAGCAAGGTGAGGGTGTGTGTGACGTGTCCCGAGCCGTATGTGGGAGGCCAAGTTTGTTTGAGCCTGACAGATGGGTGCAGAGTGCTCCCGCTGTCAGGTAGGGAAGCCAGACAGGTGACGAGGTGGCTCAGGCATCCAAAAAAAGTGTGTGACGATCGAACGGCAGAAAAATGTCACCGTGATCTGGAATTCTTGCTGTTTAATTCATTTACGGCGGTGCTTTTTTCGTCCCGGTAAAATTATTCGCACTGAAAGAGAAAGAGGGTCGGATTTTTTTCTCGCATTTCGAAGTTGCAGGATGCCCTCTGAGCTGTAAAAAGCGTCGAGCAGGAGTCAGCGTGGAGGAGCGAATAACTAGCCAATTGTTTGAGCCGCGGGTGGGATTGGTGAGCTGAGGCGAGGCGCTGCACGACCTCAGCTGAATGTCACAAACCAAGAGAAAGAATAATGACAGATTATAGATTATCCAAATCATATAACTTTCTCTGTAAAACCTAAGTGACATTGAAATCGTCAAGAGTAACAACATGTGCAATGAAAAGTAAATATAGATTCGAGGTAAACTTTAAGTCGTGACAGCTTGAGGCTTGGAAAAGGTTGGCGTGGGCATAAACAGGAACGAAATGTTAAATGTAATTGAGTTTTAACCCGTCCGCTGCGAATGGCACGGTTTTGTCTTTCACTGGTAGCCTGGTAACATACACTCCCAGGTCTTTTTCTGCCTCTGTGGTGGATAGTGAAGTGTTTCCCATGTGATATTGGTATGCTGGATATCCCCTCCCAAGGTACATGACTTTACATTTTTCTTCATTGAATTGTAGCTGCCACTTTTTGTTCCATTCCTGTAGCTTGATGTCTTCTTGTAGGAAATCCGCAGTCAAGGGGTTAAGGTGATAACTTAATTCAGACATTCAGCTCCCAAATAAAACAAGAGCAGATTTTAGACATCTCGGCAGTAACGAAAGACGAACTTATAGATGCGCTGAAAAGTATGAACAGAGAAACAACCTCCGGGAAGACGACATTTGTGTAGGTCTTATAAAAGTTGACTGGAATTTTGTAAAAGTAAAACAATCAAAACTCTTCACACCCCAATTATCTAGAATACGGAATAACGTCGAAAAGTCTGGAAAAATTCAATTCTAATTTTATTACTTAGAAAGGCAACCTAAAAACTGTTTACGGCGCTCTTGGAAGTTTTCTAAAAAGCTTAAGTGAAAGAGTAAGAGCAATCAGGTAAAAAATTAATGTCTAATTAATATTTGGTTTGCAGACTCGAGACTAGCGGCGGCCTGTAGCATGTGACAGAACCAAGCAGGGAAAGCCCACAAGCGGAGATAAAGAAGAAAAGGAAATAAAAGACTAAAGTTGTGTTTAAAAAAAAAATTCAAATCGAACAAATAATGACCGAAGAGGAAGCCTAGATGCATATGTATATTTAGAACAGCTGGTGCAAACGAAGGCAACACCACGACCAGGTATAAAAAGACAAACCTGGGCTGAAGTGCTTTGGGAAACAAGGTAACGCATTCGGAGACAACCAGTTTTGCTTGAAGCGAAGAATGTTCAATTAGTGCTTCCTCGCCGTCATGGCATGGGGTCAGAAACATGGACTGGACTCTGAAAACTCTCTGGAAACGAAACTGAGATAATGCCCAAAGAGATGGAATGTTTGGTACTGGAAATGGATAAGAGAGACAAGCTGTAAATGACGGTATAAAAACCCCCCCACAATATTAAGCAGTGGCAGAGGTCAAGGTACATTTGAAAGAGAAAATACAACAGATGGAGAAAACGAGTGACAGACTGGGAAGTAGGTGATGTGAAATAACCCAAAGGAGGACCACTCACCAGTTCGATGTGATGAAATGGAGAAGTTAACGTAGAGATTACATTAAAATAGAACACTGAAGGAGAGGCACAAGACAAAAACGAATGGACAAGCTTGGAAGAGACCTACATCCTGAAGTGTAATGATACAGGCTGCTGCTGCTGCTGCTACTGCTGCTGCTGATGATGATTATGCTCCGTAAATTCAGTATGTAAAAAAAAAGAAGAAAAAAAAAGACAGGACGTTAGCAGAAATCCACTCCTTACTCAAAATAAAAGATCCAAAGAGCAACGTCAGAGTAACATATGAGAGGTAATCAGTGTTTCGGGAAGAATTCTGCTCTGGATGCTACAATAATATATACAATCAGACTGGGCGTGAGGACGGGAATGAAGAAAGCTCTGACAGGAATGAATAGGGACGAAGGGGGAGGAAGAAATGGCCTAACCACAGACATAATAAAAAATGCAGTTTACCAATGGATCGCCCAACATCCACAGTACTTATCCCATCACCCAACCCAGCGTCCTCAAGCTCTGTCTATACATGTCACTCACCAGTATCAAATCCCTAATATTAACGCTCACACCCATCCAGCATCCTTAAGATCTTTCTATACGTGTCACTCTCCTGTCCCACACCCGTATCATCAGCGCTCACAGCCACCATTTACCCTCAAGATCTTTAAACAGGTGTCACTCTTCTCTACCACACCCGTATCATCTAGGCTCCCTCCCTCCCCGCACCCTCAAGGACTTTACATGCGTGTCACTCACCTGTACTACACCCCAATCATCAACGCTCCCTCCCTCCCCGCACCCACATATATTTTTCAGCATCAAACGTCTTACACTCACAGTAAAATTCTTCAGTGGTACATTTAATAGCTAATAAAAACACACCATAAGAAACAAGTGCAAGGACATATTTTTTTCTTATTTATAGCTTTACACGGTATTAAGCTTGTATTTTTGTGCTAGCTTTGAGGTAGGAATTCAATAACAGGTCCAGGTAAACTCTCGCTGGCCAGGCACACTCACAGAGGAGAGATTTACTCCCCACGAAACTGGCAATACATTAACCATCCGTTCACACTATGGTTTTTTTTTTTTTTTTGTGTCCCTTTCAATGGTAACTCTGCAGCAGCCTTCTATTACATGTATTTCTTCCTTTCTAAATCCTACTTCCTACGCCTTGAATGCTCTCATGAGACAATTCTCTAACCTAAATTTATCACGCTTTTCAAACTGTCTGTCCCAATGGTTGTCGGAGCGGTGTCTTCTATTTCCTGTTTTGTTGTGTCCTTTAGTTGACTGACAGGCCGACCGACAGTTCTGCCTGACATTTAACTGGCTTCAAATCTCTCGGTTTAGAGCCACTCCTCCTTTTATGCTTTTATGAATTAAATAGACGAAAGGATCTCTTATGATATTCTTCCCGAACCGAAAGTTTTTAAGAGAGTTCAGACGTAGTTACAAAATTAAATAAAAAGTGCATACATAATGCTTGAGGTCACAGAGTTTCTAAGGTCTGGAAAAGTTTCGTCCAAAAAATACATTAGATCTATTTTTTTATGCTTCCATGAGTTAATTAGACGAGATCTTTTATAATATTCTTCCCAAGCCAAAAGTTTTTAAGAGGATAAAAAAATAGTTGCAAAATGAAATGAAAAGTACATACATAATGCTTGAGGCCACAGAGTTTCTAAAGCCTGGAAAAGTTTAGTCCAAAAAATACATTAGATCTATTTTTTATGCTTCCATGAGTTAATCTGACGAGAAAACCTTTTATGATATTCTTCCCAAGCCAAAAGTTTTTAAGAGAATAAAAAAAAAATAGTTGCAAAATGAAATAAAAAAAGTACATAAATAATGCTTGAGGCCACAGAGATTCTAAGACCTGGAAAAGTTTAGTAAAAAAAAAAAACATTAGATTTATTAATATGCTTCCATGACTTAAATAGACGAGATTTTTATATAATATTCTTCCCAAGCCAAAAGTTTTTAAGAGAATAAAACAAAATAGTTGCAAAATGAAATAAAAATACGTAGAAAATGCTTCGGGCCACAGAGTTTCTAAGGTCTGGAAAAGTTTAGTCCAAAAAAAATGATTGCACCTACTTCTCTGACAAAATATAAACTAGTCAGCGGAAAAAAAGATAATCCGACCAAGAAGTGTAAATTTGTGTCCATATAAATTATCCCCGCCCGCCATGACGTCGCAGCTGACTAAACAATGCATGGCTCTCTGGACTGACAGAACGTGTAGACCATTAACCCCTCGGATGCAGATTTCCTACAAGAAGACATCACCAAACTACAGGAGTGGAACAAAAAGTGGCTGCACAAATTCAGTGAAGATAAATACAAACTCCAGCACCTTGAGAGGGGAAATCCAGCATACCAATACCACATGAGAAACACTCCACTATCCACCACAGAGGCAGAGAGAGATCTGGGAGTGTATGTTATCAGGCTACCAGTGAAGGCGAAATCCGTGCCAATCGCAGCGGACGGGTTAACAGAAAAATTTGCCGGGAAAGCAGACGCATTTAGAAGATAATGCCCGGAGACACGGAACTCAGTGCGGTTGTAAATATGAACAACTGGCGGTAAAAAAAAAGTCACTGAGGAAAGAAATACTGGAATCATACACAAACAAACACTGACATTTATCACACACACTTTCCTTCTGCTGTTTCGCCCCTAAAAAATGACTGAAAAAAGACGCAACTGGCCTGGCACGTCATGAAAAAAGAGATAGAACAAAAGCCACAAAGGAGAGAGAAAAAAAAGTGACAAGCCAAATAAAACAACAACACTTTATACAGAATTCACTCTGGGGGGGGACAGACCGCGTCCACACCTCTGGCAGCCAGGAAGGGGGAGAGGGAGAGAGGGAGGGAGGGAGGGAGAGAGAGAGGGAAGGTGACAGGCAGTAACAGGCAAACATACAGATATAAACAGACAAACAGACAGGCAGGCAGGCTCTCGGATTCAGGCGGGGACAAAGAAGAACAAACAGCAAACATTGGCAGCGTGAGTGAGGCCTCGAAAGCAAGAGAGAGAGGGAGAGGGAGAGAGTGGGAGAGAGACGAGGATAGGTACAAACAGGCAAACAGGCAAACTCACAAATACAAACAGGGACAAACAGGGACAGACATTGAACAGCAGCATTACGAGTGAAACCCCGAAATACAGTGTGCCACATTTCCTCTGCTCTATGCGGCGACTCATTCCAGATTTATTTGAGCTTCGTAATATTTCAGGCGCAGGACCCCGCGACTCACTCTGCTGATTAGGTCCGGGGTAGTCGGCCAACTTTCCGGCTTGAGGGACGGCGGCGAAACTTTTTGCAATTCGGAGGGAAAGGCGGAATTATAAATGTATGTTAAGAGCTAAAGGTGAGGCGAGGTGAGGTGAGCTGTGGGGGTGTGTGGGTGAGGTGGGGGTTGTTTTGGGTGTGAGTGGGTGGGGGGGTGAGGATGTGTTGTTTTGGTTGTGGGTGTGGGTGGGATATGTGGTTGTGAGAGAGAGAGAGAGAGAGAGAGAGAGAGAGAGAGAGAGAGAGAGAGAGAGAGAGAGAGAGAGAGAGAGAGAGAGTTCCTCCTTCTCTGAACTCAGAGAGAGAGAGAGAGAGAGAGAGAGAGAGAGAGAGAGAGAGAGAGAGAGAGAGAGAGAGACAAGTCAACAAGTTCGCACTGGATAGAGAGGTAGATAGAAAGGTAGATAGATAGATAGATAGATAGATGATAGATAGATGATAGATAGATGATAGATAGATGATAGATAGATGATAGATAGATAGATCGATAGAAGAGAGAGAGAGAGAGAGAGAGAGAGAGAGAGAAACTCAATAGTACATTAGGCTGATGCACGGCTTTGACATAGTGGGGGAAGGTGGTGGTGGTGGTGGCGGTGGTGGTGGCGGTGGCGGTGACGGTGGCGGTGGTGGTGGTGGTGGTGGTGGTGGTGGTGGTGGTGGATGTTGAAGTGGAGGCAGTGGTGGTGGTGGTGGTGGTGGTGGTGGTGGTAGTCGTGGTGGTAGTGGTGGTGATGGTGGTGATGGTGGGGGTGGTAGTTGTGGTGGTGGTGGTGATGGTGGTGGTGGTGGGGGTGGTAGTCGTGGTGGTTGTGGTGGTTGTGGTGGTGGTGGTGGTGATGGTGGTAATGGTGGTGGGGCCTCCATATCACTGGTAAGCCAACTTTTACATCGGCGGTGCATTTTTTTTCATCGTTCAATAATATTTTGCCACTTTTTGCTCCGTCCGGCCGAAATGCACAAAAGTTGCTTCGTAATTTGAGTTCATTTTCAGGTTTGCGGCGGACAGGGAGGCAATCAGCGCGCGCGGCTTTTAATAACTGTGTCCTTTTCTATCCTTTTACTTTTTTATTGACCTTGTTATTTCGTGTCCGTCAAACCAAACCCTCTTACACTCACGCAACGAAACTATTATCAACAAAAAATATTTATATCTTGTATGAATGGTGATGCTAACTTTTTTTTTCTCACCCTGTTTTTTTTCCACAGAATTGGACGTCAGTGTTGCCAAGAGTCATCATCAGTGTTGCCTGCTAATCCTCAGCGGCGTCAGTGTTGCCAAGAGTCATCATCTGTGTTGCCTGCTAATCCTCAGCGGCGTCAGTGTTGCCAAGAGTCAGCGTCGTCAGTGTTGTCAATGATAATCAGCGGCTGCAGTGTTGCCAAAGGTCAGTGTTGTGCCTCTCGTCATACAAGAGTCGTCTCATTTCCATACTGATGACTTCTCTTGCATCAGGTGAGCACACACACACACACACACACACACACACACACACCTCACTAATCAAGGTGAAGTGGGTCTCATTTACACCGGCGCCCAGGATGAGCCTCTCCGCCGCCCTTTCAGGTGTTGTTCATATGAGCGACGCCAGGCCAGTCAACACGCCCACAGCCGCCTCACTTACACACCTGTCAACGCCACTCCAGCCACTCGAGAGGGGGGAGGGAGGGGGAAATGGGGGCTGGGTTGAGGGATAGGTGAGCTCCGTCCTTTCATTCTCTACCCCATGACTCCGTGCTGAGCTATCGTGTGTATCAGGGAGGGGGTCAATGCCTCCCTCCCTCACTTCATCTCTCCCTCCCTTCCTCTCCCTGTCCCTCCCTCCCTCCCTTCCTTCTAATGGACTCTTGATATATGCTCATGCTTGTATTTTCCCCGACCACCTTCATTTTGTCATTCATGCTTCTCATTCAGCGTTCACACACACACACACACACACACACACACACATAGACACACACACACACAGTCCTCATTCTATCATCATCGTCAAAGTCTTTTCAAAGTTCAACGACGTTTCATTGCCGCGACTCGCATGTCTTGAGTTAGCATGGTGTGAAAGATACATGACTAATTAGCGCAATGCCAGATGTTAAACAGACGAGTGATGCCTGACCTTTAGTATTATTGAGTTATTCACACGAGCGTCCTAGTCACCTTTGGAACGAGAAAAAGAGTAAAGAGATTTTGATTAACTGAAAGAAGTCGAGAATTCTAGGCTGAGTTTGTGGACATGTCTTAATCATATGGACGTCCTTGTTACCTTTGGAACACGAAAAAGAGAGTAGAGATTTTGATCAACTGATTGATGTCAAGAATTCCTGGTTGAGTTTGTGATTTTTTCTCAGTCTTATGAACATTCAAGTCATCTTTGGAAACACGAAAAAGAGAATAGAGGTTTTGATTAACTGCATGGTGTCAAGAATTCCTGGTTGAGTTTGTGATATTTTCTCAGTCTTATGAACATTCAAGTCATCTTTGGAACACGAAAATGAGAATAGAGGTTTTGATTAACTGAATGAAGTCAAGA
The DNA here is from genome assembly GCF_024679095.1 of Eriocheir sinensis. NCBI lineage: Eukaryota > Metazoa > Arthropoda > Malacostraca > Decapoda > Varunidae > Eriocheir > Eriocheir sinensis. The sequence goes on from NC_066564.1 coordinate 778,596, forward strand.
ATTCCTGGTTGAGTTTGTGATATTTTCTCAGTCTTATGAACATTCAAGTCATCTTTGGAACACGAAAATGAGAATAGAGGTTTTGATTAACTGAATGAAGTCAAGAATTCCTGGTTGAGTTTGTGATATTTTCTCAGTCTTATGAACATTCAAGTCGTCTTTGGAAACATGAATATAGTAGAGAGTTTTTGAATAACTGAATGAAGTCAAGAATTCCTTTCAGTTTGTGATCATCTCTAAATTAAAGGGAATGATCCTCTTCAGCAGACATTAACACGCAGCCTCCTTGACGAATCCTCATCAAGTCCACCGGTGTTGATAGGCCTCATCACTTAAGGTCAAGGTTCATAATCCATTGTCGAATCATCAATAAGTCCACCCGTCCTCATGCCTAATCACTGAAGGTTAAGGTTCATAATCCATAGGCCGAAAACTAATCACAGCTTCCTTGACAAATCCTCATTAAGTCAACCCGTCTTGATAGGCCTAGCTGCTTAAGGACAAGGTTCATAATTCATCGGGCAATAAATACTCATCTGCCTCGTCAGGGTCGGTCTCTTCTAAAGGGCATCATCGCTCGGCTTAAGAGGCCTCTGATCGACCCATCCATTATGCATCGCCAGGTTAGGGACGCGGGATGGGGGCGGCGTGGCGAGTAAATATTGATGTGCTCTAAATGTCTGCCGTCACCATCAGCTCGGGTGTGGCGGCTAAAGGTGAAGGAAAGCCGATGTAGAGATGTGGGTGTTTGTTGATTCAGCCTCGCCTTGGGCCCTTACCTGTGTGTGTGTGTATGTGTGTGTGAGAGGCTTCGTAGCGGTAGAGGTGAAAATGTTTTATAAGCCTTGAGGTTGTTCGAGACACACACACGCACAAGAACACACACATTAACCTTCTCAAGCCTTCAAGCCCTCTGACCAACGCCCTCACTCCACCTGACACCCTGGTAAAAAGTTCTTCTCCCTTTTCCTGCCTCCTCCCCTTCCTTTCACTGCATTTTCCTCTCCATTTCCCTGCCCCTTCCCCTCTCCCTTCCCGTGCCCCTTCCCCTCCCTTTCCCAGTGCCCCTTCTCCTCTCCCTTCCCCTGCCCCTTCCCCTTCCTTTCCCAGTGTCCCTTCTCTCCCTTTCCGTGCCCCGCCCACTCACTTTCCCTGCCCCTTCGCCTCCCTTTCCCTGCCCCATCCCTTCTTTCCCCTCCCCTTCCTTTCCCTGCCTCTTCCCTTCTTTCCCTTCCCCTTCCCTTCCTTTTCCCTGCTCCCTCCCTTCCCCTTCCCCTCCCGTTCCTTGCCTCCTCCTCTCCCATTACCTACCCATTCCCCTCCCTTTCCTTACCGTTTCCCTCCCCTCCCTTTCCCTGCCCCTTCCCTTTCCTTTCCTTGGCCCTACCCTTCCCTTTCCTTGCCTCCTCCTCCCCTACTACCCCCAACCCCCCCGAGGCAATCAGGCACCGTGGCTATTAAGGGGCGGACACAGATATAACGCTTAACACTTTAGCAACAAGTTCACGGACTAGAAAGTAAATTAATTAGTGGTAATTAATGGAGGGTAATTAGTGTTGTGTTGTTCCCGGCTCCGCGCTCTCCACACCTGCCTCCCTCACACACTCCCGGCGGTTAATTACTTTTTACATTTATTGAATTATATTTGTATGCATTTTTTTTACGTTCATCTAACACACACACACACACACACACGCACACACACACACACACACACACACACACACACACACACACACACACACACACACACGGTCATTACTGAACGTGGCAGAGGTAAGTTTGCTGAGCCAGACAAATCGAGAGTTCATGTTGGTAGTTTAAGCGAGGGACCGGCAGCGAGGAGCGAGGTAGACTGATGAATGCAGCGGCGGAGGAGGGGGCGGGCCGGGGCGGGGTCATGAGGTACTGGAAACATGGAGGAAAGGAAGAGGAAGGAGGAGGATACATGGAAACCTGGAAACATGTAAGAGGAAGGAAGAGGATTCGTGCAGAGGAAGAGGGAGGGAAGATGATACATGGAAAACTGTAAACATGGATGAGGAAGGAAGATCATACATGGAAAACTGGAAACGTGGAAAGGACGAGGAAGAAAGAGGATACATGAAAACCTGGAAACATGGAAAGGAAGAGGAAGGAAGAGGATACGTGAAACACTGGAAACATGGAAGAGGAAGGAAAATGATACATGGAGAAACTGGAAACATGGAAGAGGAAGAAAGAGGAAACATGGAAAACTGGAAACATGGAAGAGGAAGGAAGATGATACATGGAAAACTGGAAACATGTAAGAGGAAGAAAGATGAAACATGGAAAACTGGAAACATGTAAGAGGAAGGAAGAGGAAACATGGAAAACTGGAAACATGGAAGAGGAAGGAAAATGATACATGGAAAACTGGAAACATGGAAGAGGAAGGAAAATGATACATGGAAAACTGGAAACATGGAAGGGACGAGGAAGGAAGAGGATACATGGAAAGGAAGAGGGGAGGAAGAAGATACACGGAAAACTGGAAACGTGGAAAGGAAGAGGAAGAGGAGAAGGAGGAGAATGGAAAGAAGAAGGAGGAAGAGGAGGAGGAAGAGGAAGAGGAGAAGAAGGAGGAGGACAAAAATGAAAACGATAAAAGGATAGAGAAGGAGGAGGAGGAAGAGAAGGAGGAGGAGTTGTTGTGGTGGTGGTGGTGGTGGTGGAGGAGGAAGAGGAAGAGGGATTACCTTTTAATAATCTTACGTCAGGTGTTGAGAAATTTAATCAACGACCATTTTACCTGCACGCGCTCATGTCGGCGGGCGAGGAGACGAAGGGGGAGGAGTAGAAGGCGAGGAGGAAGACGAAGGTGAAGAAAATAAGGAGGAACAGTAGGGGATAAGAACGAAAAGGGAGGATGAGAATGACTAGGGATGAAGAAAAAGGAGAAAAAGAAAAAGAAGCAGAAAAAGAAGAAGAAGAAGAAGAAGAAGAAGAAGAAGAAGAAGAAAAAATAGAAAAAAAAGATGAAGAAGAAGAAGAAGAAGATGCGGAATAGGAAAAAGAACAAGAACTAAAGCAAGAACAGGAAGAACAGGAACAAGACCAAAAAGAACAACTATAACAACAACATCAACAAAGAAAAGAAAAAAAAAGAAGAGAAAAAAAAGCAAGGGAGGATAAAAAAATGATGACTCTGAAAAACAATGAGGAGGAGGAGTAGGAGGAGGAGGGGGAAGAGCAGGAGGAGGAGGGGAGAAATCAAGAAAGAAGGTAAATGATGAAAAAGAAGAAGACGAGAGAAAAGGGGAAAGCGGAGAAAGGAGAAAAGGAAAGAAAAAAGTATAGAAAATTTTGCTCGAATGAAAAAAAACGAAAAAAAAAAACGAGGAAGGAAACAAAGAAACAAAGAAACACACGGAATGAAAATAGATCAATGAAAAGAAGAGAAAAGGAAGGAAGGAAGGAAGGAATGAAGGAAGGAAGAAAGCAACACTCACACACACACACACACACACACACACACACACACACACACACACACACACACACACACACACACTTGATGACAAGACAAACACATTAATGACTACCAAACATGATAAAAAAAAACAATAGCGACATTCGAAGTTATGAATTGTATCACAGAATCAGAAGGAATAAACTACACAACATAGAAGAGAAGAGAAAGACAAAAAAAAAAAAAAAAAGGAGGAGGAAGAGGAGGAGATCAAAGCATACGTCTGCAGCCTCCTCTCCGTGTGTGTGTGTGCGTGTGGGTGTGTGTGTGTGCGTGTGTGTGTGCGTGTCTGCCCACCCGTGTGTACGCTTCCTCTGTCTTTCACGGCGCCTCGCAAAACAAAGGAACGCGTCCACATTTTCCTTTCAACGCCCCGAAAAAAGTACGAAATATTTCTTGACCCGCCGACATGAAGAGAGCGAGAGAGAGAGAGAGAGAGAGAGAGAGAGAGAGAGAGAGAGAGAGAGAGAGAGAGAGAGAGAGAGAGAGAGAGAGAGAGAGAGAGAGAGAGAGAGAGAGAGAAGAGAAGAGAAGAGAAGAGAAGAGAAAAGTCCAGAAATAGACATAGAAAAATAGTTGTAGATAGATAGATAGAGAGATAGAGAGAGAGAGAGAGAGAGAGAGAGAGAGAGAGAGACTGCAAGCCACTGTTTTCTCTCCCTCTCCACGTTTTTCTCCTCGTCTTCTTATCCCTCTGGCGTGTTTATGAAAAAAAAAGAAAAAAAAGGAAAACAAAGACGGCGGCATAGACAGAGATAGAGAGAGAAGGGGGGTGAGGGGAGAGGGGAAAGAAAGAAAGAACGGTGGGATGAGGGGAAGGAGGAGGAGAGAGGAACTGGGGGATGGCGGGAGAGAATGGGAGGCTGCAGACGGAGTGGATGGAATTGACTTGAGAAGAAACATAGCGAGCATCTTAAGGTGAGTGAAAATCAATGAGGGGAATAAAAGAGTGGCGCTGCTGTTTGGCGAGTGCATTGTGGCGGCGGTGGCGCTGATTGTGGAGAGGTGGGGGGGGGCACAGAAAGGGGGTGGGGGGCGCAGAGGAGGGCAGAGAAGGAGGGAGGCAGATTTGGAGGGAGATCAGAGGAGAGGAGAGGAGAGAGTGAAGTGGGAGGGAGATGAAAGGGAGTGTGAAAGGAGTGAAAGTGAGTGTGTAGGGGGAGGGAAAAGGGGCTGATGGAGAGAGAGAGAGAGAGAGAGAGAGAGAGAGAGAGAGAGAGAGAGAGAGAGAGAGAGAGAGAGAGAGAGAGAGAGAGAGAGAGAGAGAGAGAGAGAGAGAGAGAGAGAGAGAGAGAGAGAGAGAGAGAGAGAGAGAGAGAGAGAGAGAGAGAGAGAGAGAGAAGGAATGCAAGGTGTGTGTGTGTCAGAGTGTGGAGGTGGAATTGTGTGTGTGTGTGTGTGTGTGTGTGTGTGTGTGTGTGTGTGTGTGTGTGTGTGTGTGTGTGTGCGTAAATTTTTGGCGAGAGTGTTTTTGGCGATTAAATTGACGCCATAAATCTGCGGGGCGCGGAGATATCAGCTTTGGGGGGAGAGAAGGGGAGAGGGGGGGGAGGCGAAAGTAAAGAACGTCGGGGGCTGTTAAATCCATCATGGCGGTGCCGATAATCATGCACACACACACACACACACACACACACACACACACACACGCACACAAACACACACACGCACACACACACGCACACACGCAGCGACAATCATTCAACATTACCGGAAATCAGCTTCATGAATTTATTTTGAACATTAAGTGATTATTCAATATTTGTCATTCTCTCTCTCTCTCTCTCTCTCTCTCTCTCTCTCTCTCTCTCTCTCTCTCTCTCTCTCTCTCTCTCTCTCTCTCTCTCTCTTTATTTCCTTATTTCCCTCTACACGTAATTTCCTGAAGCCTCGCATTCGTCATGGCGGCGAGACAAATGCTGACAGGCTAATGCAAATGCTGTGTGACGTGACGTATTGCTTTCCGTTCATGATTCACCTGACGCATCACTCACCTGGCGGGGCATGCGTCACTCAGAGGCCTCGCTTATTAGTCACCTGGCGCCCCTATTCCTCACGCGGCTATTATGCCATTCATCGGGGCATTGGCGGGCATAAAACATCCACTACGCGTATTCATCTCCGAACTCCGAGCATCCATCACGGGAGCTCGCATGGGTGTCGTTTTCCCTCCCTCCTGCGGCATGAATCTCTTACGCCTGCCGGAGGAAGGAAAGAGAACGGCGCGGAGAGAAAGGGAGAAGGGAAAGGAGGAGGAGAGAGAGGTTACTGGGAAGGCGCTAGGATGGAGGCAGCAAGGAGGAACAGAGAAAGGTTACTGGGAAAGAAGAAGGGTTGAGGGTGCATGCAGAGAGGAGAGACACGATACCGGGAAGGAAGGATGATGGAGCGAGCAGGGAAGAGAAGAGAGAAGTCACCGGGAAGGCATTAAGATGGAGGGAGCAAGGAGGAACAGAGAAAGGTTACTGGGAAAGAAGAAGGGTTGAGGGTGCATGCAGAGAGGAGGGACACGATACCGGGAAGGGAGGATGATGGAGGGAGCAGGGAAGAGAAGAGAGAAGTCACCGGGAAGTCATTAGGATGGATGGAGCAAGGAGGAACAGAGAAAGGTTGCTGGGGAAGGAAGGAGGGAAGGGTACAGAGGAAGGGGAGGGCGCGGGGGTGAAAGATACACAAGGCTATGATGGATGAGCGACACTGGCCGGAAAAAAGTCTTGTGATGGATTATTTGCTTCTTGCGTTTGGCGCGCCCGTTAAATTCGTCTCCTTTGTTGAGGCTGGCGGCGCCGTGCCCTCCCTCGCCCTCCCTCGCCTTCCCTCGCCCTCATTTGCCCTCTCTCGCCTTCCCTCGCCTTCCCTCGCCCTCATTTGCCCTCTCTCGCCTTCCCTCGCCTTCCCTCCCCATCCCTCGCCCTCTCTCGCCCTTCCTCGCCCTCCCTTGTCCTCATTTGCCCTCCCTCGCCCTCCCCATCCTTCCTCGCCCTCCCTCGCACTCCCTTGTCCTCATTTTCCCTCCCTCGCCCTCCCTCGCCCTCCCCCAAAACACGTCTTCAGGCGGCGTCATGTAGGAAACTAAAGAACAAAAGTCAAGAGAATCGAGGAAGCGAACATATACGAAACAGCCATTGAAGATTTACGAAAAGTTATGGTAAACCGTATAATTAGCAGCGACAGTAGTAGTTGTAGTAGTAATGAGAGGAGGAGGAGGAGAAAGAAAAACGAGGAAGGGGAGATATAGGACGAGGGGGAGAGATGATGATGAGGAGGAGGAGGAGTAGGAGGGAGGAGGGGGGGGAGGAGGGAGGAGGTGTAAGTCACAATTAAAAAGGGAGACGGCGAGAAGAGAAAAGCCCTTGTGTTTACTCCCGAAAAATAAATGGTGAAAAGGCAGAAGTTAAAAAGGGGTAAGAGCCGGCGAGGGAGAGAAGGAGAGGAGGGCGGGGAGGCGCAGTGTAAAGAGAGCCGTGACGACACCGAAATGATGGTGCAAGGACGCTCATTACAGGCCGGCCGGAGCCTCGTGAATACCTGTCGGGGAGTCCCCTGGGCGAAGCTGTGCGGCGGGCCTTACAATCCAGAACAAAGGCGAGCACACAGCCGCTCTCTCCTGGTTTACACTTGAGGCGGCGAGGCCCTGAGGAGGGAGGCAATGTGCTGCTGCCTGACGGGACCTGAAGAGAGGCGGCGTGGGACCTGGCGAGGGGGACCTGACTGGGACCTGGCGGGGACCTGGTGGGGCGCGGGACTTAATGAAACCTTAAAGAGTGTGATTAATCCTGAAGGGATCGTATTAGAGGCTGGAAAGATGCTCCGAGGACCGAGGGAGCGGCTGAGGCCCAGGACTATTACGAGGAACCTGGACTGTCCTGGACGATGTTAAGCGATGTGAAGCGATGTGAAGGGATGTGAAGGGAGCCCGCGCCAGACTTCGGGGACGCTGATGTGACCTGTTTGGACGGGGACACATAAACGAGGAGCCGAAACGTCTAAAGGGAGCGGCTGGCACTTAATAGGACCCGACATGTTGAATGACCTGAGGGGAAGCGTCAAGGAGATACGACGAGCTTATGAAAGACCTTCCCCGAGCCACGTTGACCCACTGAATAGAGTCTAAAAGCCCCTCAAGATCTTTTTTGGGCCGCATGACAACCTGACGAAGGGCAAACCGACCGGAAGACACCTGATTAGAGGTCATAATGGAAAGGTAAAGAGAGAGAGTTAAGGTGACCCAGACTACCTCGTCCAGACCCCAGAGCTTGAAAAGTAAAAGTGAGGAGCCGTCTGGAGTAGGGAGGCGATTTTGTTTTCCCTTCATTTTTCCCTCCGAGGCCCAAAAGGTAAAATATTGAGCCCGTCGGCCGAATATATATACTTGTATTTTTTGATTTATTTTTATTTCCCGTTTATTTCCGCGGCTTGTGTCAACATTGAGGATTCTCAGGAAGTGTTGACCTTTCTTTTTTGTGTTTTTATCTTTCTTCATTCATTTCTTCTTCTTTTCTGTTCGTTTTTTTTTTTTTAGCGGATGTACGCGCGCGCGGTCACACACACACACACACACACACACACACACACACACACACATACACCCCCCACCCCCACCCCCACCCCACACACACACATACACACGCACCGGCCGAAATTTTCCTCAACTCTCCATTTGTTTGTCCCCGGCGCGCCTTGAGTAAATTCCCGGCAAGACGGACTGGAGGCTGCATCTCAGGACAGTAAACAAGGAAGGTCTCGGTGTGGGCCGCTGCTCTTCCCGTTGACTCTGAATATATTGTCTTGTGTCCCCTGAAAACTAGACGCTGAAAGAGGGAGATAGAGGGGGGGGGGAGAGACAGAGGATGAAAACATGGATAGAATGAATGAATGAATGAATATATTGTTCCGTGTCCCTGAACAGACACTGGAAGAGGGAGATAGAAGGAGAGAGGATGAGAGAGAAAAGAGTTAGAGGATGAAAACAGTAATAGAAAGACAGAGATAGAGAAAGGAAAACATTAGTTACCGCCCGAAAACAAAATATGAGAGACAGAGACGGTGTAAAAGGGAGATAGAGGAAGAGAGGTTTAGAGAGAAAAGAGTTAGGATGAAAACAGTAATAGAAATACAGAGATAGAGAAAGAGAGTGGCATTACTTACCTCCTGGAAATAAAATGAGAGGCAGAAAGAGACAATGAAAGAGGGAGATAGAGAGGGGAGAGAGAAAAGGTATTGGATGAAAAATGAGAGAAAGAGACAGAGAGAAAGGCAATAGTTACTTCCTTAAAACTGAGAAAAAGAGACAGACAGATTGAGAAAGAGAGACATAGAAAGACATTACCTACCTTCTTTAAACACAAAAAAATGAGACAAAAAGAGACAGATAAAGACATTAGTTACATCCCTAAAACATCCCCCCAAAACAACAACAACAACAACAGCAACAACAACAACAACCTTACGAAGCTCCTCCCGTCCATTGACTCCCCGCCCCGTAATCCAAGAGACGAGGAAGAGAAAAACCCACCAAGCTATCCGCCCCGAAGAAGAGGTGAGCTTCTGCCATGCATCGGAGCCGTGCGCACCCGACAAGGAGGAGGCGGCGTGTAATTAACTCTTAATTACGGAGTCTGCCTCGGCTGCCTGATGAAGCCGAGAAGGAGAGGAGGGTCAGGGGGGGGGTAAGAGGAAGGTGAGGTGGAGTAAGAGGGAAGGTGAACTGGAGGTGAGAGGGAAAGTGAGGTGGGCGTCAGAGGGAAGGTGAGAGGTGAAAGGGAAGGTGAGGAAGGAAGGGACGGATGGTAAGGAGAAAGGAAGGAAGGAAGGATGGAAGGGCGGAAGAGGAAAGGTGGGCAGGTGGAGGAAATGCAAATAGAAGCCATGTGAAAAGTGGAGTGAGTGAGAGTTAGAGAGAGAGAGAGAGAGAGAGAGAGAGAGAGAGAGAGAGAGAGAGAGAGAGAGAGAGAGAGAGAGAGAGAGAGAGAGAGAGAGAGAGAGAGAGAGAGAGAGAGAGAGAGAGAGAGAGAGAATGTGCTAATGAACGGTTGAGGGAGGGAGTGACAATGAGTGTTAGAGACAGTTCTGACATGAGAGGGGGAAGTGAGGGTCTTGATGAGGTGTGTGTGTGTGAGAGAGAGAGAGAGAGAGAGAGAGAGAGAGAGAGAGAGTGAGAGTGAGAGCGAGAGAGGCCAAGAGAGGGGCCGAGACCGAGACCGAGACCGAGAGAGAGAGTGCGAGAGAGAAACTGATGACATTAATTTTCCTGAAACCAAAGTTGGGATCAAAGCTTTCGGAGGAGTGTTTGTACCCCGGAGAAAGAAATAGCTCTGTGTTTTGAGGAGGAGAAATCAATGGGAGGAAGTAAGTGGGAGAGGTGAGCTGGGGGTGAGAGGGAAAGTGAATGGGGAGTGAGAGGGAAAGTGAGTGGGAAGGTGGGAGGGAAAGTGAGCTACAGGTAAGAGAAAAGGTGAAAGGAAAGTGAGCTGGGAGTGAGAGAAGAAAGGGAAGGTGAGCTCGGCGTGAGAGGGAAGGTGATGAAATGAGAGTGAGAGTGATCAGAGCGTGAGAGAAGAAAGGGAAGATAAGCTGGGCGTGAGGGGGAAGGTGAGAGCGTGAGAGGGGCCAAGGTGACTACATGAGAGGGGAGGTGAGATAGGCGTGAGAGGAGGAAGCGAAGGTAAGCTGGAGCGGGGTTGAGGGACCGATGGAGTTGAGGTGCGGGGTACTCCCAGAGGAAATCAAGGTGAAGTTTGATCTCTCAGGGGACGAAACCTTTAGCTGGCAACACTGACGCGCCCGGACTGGCAACGCTGTAGCTTCATCATTGGAGAGGCGGAGATAAGAAAACTCCACCAGGTAAAGTGAAGGAATGGCAACGGGTGGATTGGAGGAAACACGGAAACACGGAGAAGCAGGCAACGCAGGACCAGATTCTTCAACATTTCGCCGCCCAAGCTCATATATTTGACCAGGCTTTCGTAGGGTGTTTCCAGGGCTGGTTTATGACTCAGGTGATAGTATCCTTGCTAACTATAAGTAATGTTTTTTTTCTCTCTCTCTCTATCTATCTATTTCTGTCTCTATTACTGCTTTCATCCTAGTCTAACTCTTCTCTCTCATTCTTTCTCCCTCTGTCTCCCTCTTCCAGCGTCTCTGTCTCTCTCTCATTTTGTTTTCAGGCGGTAACTAGTGTTTTCTCTCTCTCTCTCTCTCTCTCTCTATCTTTGTCTCTATTACTGTTTTCATCCTCAAACTCTTTTCTCTCTCATCCTCTCTCCCTCTATCTTCCTCTTCCAGCGTCTCTGTCCCTCTCTCATTTTGTTTTAAGGGGGTAACTAATGCTTTTCTCTCTCTATCTCTGTCTTTCTATTACTGTTTTCATCCTCTGCACCATGAACCTGAAAGAACACTCATTGGAACCCGATTAAGCTCCTTTTGGCCTTTGATAATAGTCGGCGTCAGTTGTGGAAGTGTCTGATAATACCTCCTCATAGTGTCCGTTGGTTCAAGGCGAGACAGGTGTTAGAGTGCCTTCATCCATTTGCCAGATTCTTAAGCGAGCTGCGAATCAAAGGCAAGTATCATTTATTAGTGACGAAAGCAATGAATCTTTCACATCACTACTAACACAAAAGTAAATGCCAAAGAAGATTGCTGAATTTGTCCACCGTTTTCAAAGTTCATCGTGACATTTCGGATATCAGATTTTTAGAGCTGACGGAAGTTTTGGTAAGGTTGTCAGGTCCATTTTTTTTTGTGCCACAACGTAAAATTCGTCCCGCTTGGGTTTCTCGCTTCCGTGTACTGGACAGAGTTGTGGTGGGGAGGAGAGAGAGGGAGGGAGAGAGGGAGAAAGAAAGAGGGAGAAGGTTGCTGTCAGTCGTGTGTGTGTGTGTGTGTGTGTGTGTGTGTGTGTGTGTGTGTGTGTGTGTGTGTGTGTGTGTGAGTGGGGGACGTTAGGGAAGGGGGATGAAAGGTTAGAATGACGTAGAAAAGAGAACTATATGTGTGTGTGCGTGTGTGTGTGTGTGTGTGTGTGTGTGTGTGTGTGAGTGGGAAAGGTTAGGGATGGGGAATAAAAGGATGGAATGACGTAGAAAAAAAAACTGTACATGTGTGTGCGTGTGTGTGTTTGTGCGTTCATGTGACTGAAATTAAATTAGAAAGACAGACAGACAGGTAGACAGACAGACAGACAGATACAATAAAACCTGAAATGGAATTGTAGTAGAATTGTCGTTAGAGAAAGTGAACCCCGCCCACGCCTGCCGAAAGGGTAGATAAATAATGGATGAAGTAATGAGAGAAGTAGCAGTAGTAGTAGTAGTAGTAGTAGTAGTAGTAGTAGTAGTAGTAGTAACAAAGGAACACAAAGGAAAAACAAACAACAGGAGGAGGAGGAAGAAGGGGAGGAGGAGAAAGAGGAGGATAGTAGAGAAAATGATGCTGAAAATGGAGAAACACGCGTGCTCACAAAAAAGAAAATATGTAAGTAAAGAAAAAAAGTGAAAAAAACAGTTATGAAAAAAAAAAAAAACACGCCCGCGCTCACACACATACACAAAAAAGATATAAAGGTCAATAATCAGTAGGAGGAGGAGGAGGAGGAGGAAGGGAATGAGGAGGATAAAGAGGAGGATATTAAAAAAAAAGATGATGAAAAATGGAGAAGCACACTCGCTCACACACCAAAAAAATCATATAAGTAAGGTAAAAAGTGAAAAAAAGTAACAGAAAACACACACACACACACACACACACACACACACACACACACACACACACACACACACACACACACACACAAAAAGTTCAATAATCATCTGAATCACGCCGAACACAATATGCAAAACCCAATACGTCGCCCCCCCTCAACCCCCCAACCCCCCAACACAACCCCCTACCAACCACCAACATCACTCCTCCCCCCCCCAGATTTCCACTTTCATCTCCCCCACAATATTCATCCTCTTTCACTTATCCTGCCTCCTCCTCCTCCTCCTCCTCGTTTCCCATCACCAAAGTAGATTTTCTCACCCTCAACCCCTTCCTCCCCACAACCCCAACGCAACCCCTCCCTCCCCTCAACTCCAACGCAACCCCTCCACACATCCCATTACTACGGCCCATATCAACCCCCACCCACGCAAACCCCACCTATCAACCCCTCCACACATCACCCCACTATTAAGGATCTTCCCCAACCATCCTCACATCCTCCCCAACCCCATCACACACCCAATCACTACTACGGCCTCACAAACACCCACCCTCACATCCCCCCATCACCTACCCCCTTACACAACCAGCCATCACCCTTCCATACCCTTCATAACCGACTCTACCTCCCCCCCTCAGCGCCGCCTCCCCCACCTAATGACCCCAATACAAAGACATCCAGCACCGCCGTCACCTACACCCCCCTTCCCCTTCTTCTCTATCCCTCCCCCCCTCTCTCCCGACTCACACCTAAGCCAGGTCGTAAGCCCGGCCAGGTCGAAGGGCCATACAGCCTGGAGTTCTAATTAAGTCGGGGCGTATTTTACTCCCCTTCGTTCATCACCCAAATAAGCTGCTTAGGATGATGCTTGGCTCAGAGAAGGGAAGGAGGAGGAAGAGGGGGGTGGAGGTGGAGAAGGAGGAGGAAGAGGTGGGGGAGTAGGGGTGGAGGTGAAGGAGGAGGAGGTAGAGGTGGAGCAAGAGGAGGAGGAAGAAGAGAAGGGTTGTTATTAATTTGAAGAAGGAAGGAAGTTGGAGCACAGGAGATGAAGAGAGGAGGAAGAAGAAGAAGGAGGAGGAGGAGGAGGAGGAGGCAGGAGATGAAAAAGGAAGCTCATCATGTAAGCACTTTTAGGAGGAGAGACGAAAGAGGAGGTAAAACATAATTGTGTGTTAATATTCTTTTCCTCCTCCTCCTCTTTTCCCTCCTCCTCCTCCTCCTTCGTTATCCCACAGTGCAAATTTTACTTTCCCTCTTTTTCGTACTTCAGGATTCAGCGCCATCATTCGCCTTCATTAAATGCAAATTTTATCAGTTTCTTTGATATTTACCTTCTGATTCTTGCATTTCCCTCTTTGTTTTACTCTTTCTTCCTCTTTTTTTTCTTTACTTTTTTATATTTCAGGATTCAGTGTCATACGCATTCATTAAGCGCAATCTTTATCATTTTCTTTGATATTTATTTCGTCATTCGTGCATTTCCGTCTTTTTTTATTTTTTTCCCTCTATTTTTTTCCTTCTCTTTATTTTATACTTTTTAATTATTTCAGGATTCATCGCCATTTTTCGCATTCATTAAGCGCAATCTTTATCATTTTCTTTGATATTTATTTCGTCATTCGTGCATTTCCGTCTTTTTTCTATTCTTTTTCCCTCTATTTTTTTCCTTCTCTTTATTTTATACTTTTTTCTTATTTCAGGATTCATCGCCATTTTTCGCCTTCATGAAACGCAATCTTTATCATTTTCTTTGATATTTAGCTCGTCGTTCTTGCATTTCCGTCTTTTTTCTATTCTTTTTCCCTCTATTTTTTTCCTTCTCTTTATTTTATACTTTTTAATTATTTCAGGATTCATCGCCATTTTTCGCATTCATGAAACGCAATCTTTATCATTTTCTTTGATATTTAGTTCGTCATTCGTGCATTTCCGTCTTTTTTCTATTCTTTTTCCCTCTATTTTTTCCTTCTATTTTTTCATTCTGTCTTTTTTTACTTTTTTTTTCTTATTTCAGGACTCAGCGCCATTATTCTCCTTCATTACCCTCAATCTTTGTCAGTTTTTTTTTCATATGTATCTCTCGTTACTTGCATTTCCCTCTTTTTTCTATTTTTTCCCCATTTTTTCCTTCTCTTTTTTTTATTTTTTTTTATTTCAGGATTCAGCGCCATAATTCTCCCTCATTACCCTCAATCTTTATCAGTTTTTTTTTTCATATGTATCTCTCGTTACTTGCATTTCCCTCTTTCTATTTTTTCCCCATTTTTTCCTTCTCTTTTTTTTCCTTCTTTTCATTTCAGGATTCAGCGCCATTATTCGCCTTCATGAAACTCAATCTTTATCAGTTTTTTCATATCTACCTCTCGTTACTTGCATTTCCCTCCTTTTTTTTAATATACTTTCTCCCTCTCTCTCTTTCGTATCATCGCTCATTAATTCTCTGCAAGCTCTCCCTTTTTTTCCCCCCGTCCTCCCTCGCAGACTTTTTCGAAGAGCAGCAAATACACAGTGCAATCCAATTCCCCGTTTCTTCTTCTTTTGAATCCTAAGCTGGAATTGTGCCGCCGATTCCTATTCCCGGTGCAACTTCCCTTCGCAAAACGCCGAATCCTTCTTAACTCAACGAGGCTAATGTATTCTCGTCCTCTTTGTTTTCCCGCGATACAAGAGGGATCTAATATTTCTTGCCCTTTTTTCTCCCTCATCCTTTTTTTATTCTTCACACTGAATTGAATCCTCTCGTGCATTGATTCTCTATAGTTTTTCTCCCCCCTTCTTCTCCCTCCTCCTCCTTCTCCTTCTCCTCCTCCTCTTCCTCTTCCTGTATCGTTAATCCCTCTCTCGCTGTTGATAATTTGTGCGCGCCGGTGACCGCTTGCATAAATAGGATGCCCCTTTAATCCATCTCTCTGCACACACAGCGCCGATTGTAAACACTGCTTTGGTCGTGTCCGTGTGATT